>NC_041389.1:382055418-382062718 GCF_002162155.2 Triticum dicoccoides | reverse complement strand
TGGCCACGGGTCCGGGCGGCGAAGGGGCCGGCGGGCGGCCGGGGCGCTAGCGAGGCGCACCGGCGGGCGAGGGCGGCAGAGGGCGCGGTCGGGCGGCGGAGGGCGCGGTCGGGCCGAGGGGGGCGGAGGCGGGCCCGGTGGGCCGGCGGCGCGGGGGCAGTGGCGAGCCACGTGGCAGGCCATGATTGGACGGGGGAGTGGGGCGGACATGTCCGGCGGCACGGAAGGGATGGATCTAGGGTTAGGAGAATTCATCCGCGAATTTGGACGGAGAGGACATATTTATAGATTCTGGGAGTTAGGAGAGTCCAAATGAGTAGCGGTTTTCGCCCACACGATCGTGATCGAACGACCGAGAGCATGGAGGTGGTTAGGATGGGTTTTGGGCCACTTTGGATGGGTGTTGGGCTGCAACACAAAGAATGGGTTTCGGGCTACGCGGTTAACCATTGGAGTATCAAACGACCTCCAAATGGCATGAAACTTGACATGCGGTCTACCGGTGCTATACCAAGGCCGCTTGGCAAGACTCAGTACATTCCGAGAACGTTTAACACCCGCTCACAACAAGAGACAAAAGGGGGACGCCGGAGGACATAGGAGTGCCGGATCGCAAAACGGACAACGGGGAAAATGCTCGGATGCATGAGACGAACACGTATGCAAAATGAAATGCACAAGATGACATGGCAATATGAAACACGCAAGCAAATGACATGGCAACGGCGGCGAATAACTGACGAACAACTGGCGCATCGAATCCGGGGCGTTACAACACTCCTCCACTAACAAGAGATCTCGTCCCGAGATCTTAGGACCGAGACCGAAAGGAAAAAGGATGAGGTTAAACAAGAACTCAAGAGAATAAGAAAAGAATCGAGAGCACTCGAGAAGAAGAGAGGAACGACGAGAATGACGAGAATCAAAAGCTCACGAAATCAGATAGACTATGAAACCACTCCGGTTAGAACAAGATAAGAAACGAATAAGACTGAAAAGACTTAGGCAGCACTCCGGTTGAAACATGGAGGAATAGAACACGAGCTTCAGAAGACGGGATGGCACTTGATGAGATAAACAACGCAATGCCTCCGGAAGAATTAAAAGAATGGAATGAAATGAACTTAGAAGGAAGGGTTGAACGGAGTTGTTGAGAAAATCAACAACGAAAGAATAAGCTTGATGTGGACTTATGGATAACATCTCAAAATTTATGAGCTGATAACCGACCACGAGCGGAAAATATTAAATAACTGGGAAGAAAGAAGAAATGCAAAACTCCATTTCAAAAGAAAACGGAGAGTTAATTGCACTTCGAGACGCGAGAAGAAAAGATACTTGAACTCCACCAACAAAATCTTGATGAACTCTTGACAAATGAATTAAATCATGAAGAACCACCATGAAGAACTCCGGTGACAAAAAGGATGATGAGATAGAATGAAGGATGAAAGAATAAGATGAGCCTTGCGATGATTTAGATGGAGGTTCCGACGAAATGGCCGAGGAAATTGAACTCCGGAAAAGAAAAGATGAAAACACTTGGAACTAGAATTTATTCCTCAAGTACAAACTCCGAAGGAAAAAGGATTAATCACTTTGAGGAAAACAAGAATAAGATTTATTGTATGCTTATCCTTCATCAAATTAAATTGATGACAAGCAATGGATTTTTCATACTACTTATTCTTCTTGAAAAGGATTAAGGGGGGTATAACACAAAACTTGAGAAAGTCCTCATGAACCACCGGTAGGATTTGGAAAGAACGAATGAATTGATATGATAATCAAGGAAAAATAATCTCGAACGAACCACCATAAGAATTCAAAAATGACTGATGAAAGAGAATGAATCACCGTGAAGAATTAGAAGAATAAATATGCTAGAGGGGATTTAGATGCAAAAGAACAAGATATCATGAGCTGATTAAAGAACACTTGAACGAAGCACCGGGATAAATAGAGAATGATAGCTGAAATGTGAGGACGAAGAATTCTTCTAAAATGATGGCCTCCGATGAAAAGAAATGGAAAAACAACTTCTGACATACTCCGGATGGGTAAGAAAAGAATATCTGACAAATGGAATAATTTGAGACTGATAACATGAAGCTAGAACCACGAAACTTCGTGAGAACAGACAAGATTTAAGAGGAACTCTTCTTTTATCTTCAAATGACGACGAGAAACACCACCACAATTGTTAGGGCACTCCGGGGGAACGAAAAATAAAGAGGTAGAGGCCACAATGAAAATGATTTGAAATTGATCTTGGAAATGATCTAACTGATGAAATTCATTCTTATGTAAAACTTGAAAAGAATTTGAGAATAACTCCAGGAGAATTAGAAGAGTCAGGTAAGATACTGGGAAAAGACCTATGGGTTAGGGCCCACTGAAGAGAAAACACCGTTGGAAAGGGATGTTGAACAGATAGATGACGCACCGGAACAATTGAAATATTTGAATGAGGTGACAACCTCGAATTAGTTGGAACAAAGACGAATCTTTTGAGATGTCTTGAGCACTCCGGAAGGATAGACTGGCGAGAGGCGAATGAACAAGGAGAAACACTTGATCCAAGGAAAAGAGTATGATCAACCGAAAAACTTGAATTGAGTCCACCGGAAAAATAAAGGGATGAAGAATGTCCACCGAGACAAGAATTCACCGATTGAAATGATTGAGGGAAGACTGAAGAACCTCCGTACGAATGAAAAATTGATGCTCGAAAGAGACTCAAGCTCCGGGAATAAGAGGGTGGGAGGGCAGGAAAAACAAAGGCAACTTGGAAGGGGAAACCGACGAATAACTTGAAGAGAAAACACCGGTTGAAAGAATGCCAAGGCTTCACACGAGTAGGATGGATACTCGATTACGGACTCCAGCTCCGAGGAGAAAAAGGGGTGGGCGGGTGGGAAAACAAAACAACTGAGGATTGAATTCAAGGATGAAGAGGCTCGAGTCAACTTGACGAGAAATGCACCGGATGAAAAGAGAAGAGAACCAACGAACGAAAAACCAACTGCGTGATCCTAAAGAAAGTTTTGAAGGGAAAAGGAGTAGTTCAAAACACCTACGTCAAGATTCCTTACCAGATCGACGAATGGGCCGAGGAGTAAAAAGAATTCCTACTCTCCGATATAACTAGACTCCGAAAAAAGTTTTCTTCTAGTCTCAACAATGGCCAAACTACACGATCAATCAAGGGGGGCTCCTAAGGTCAGTCGAGGCTCTGATGCCAACTTGTCACGCCCAATATGCGATACTATCCTAAAGATACTCGAAGGTCCCACCAAGGATAGAACCGCATATTGAAACGCTTTTGCAAGGTGGATATCATTACATCAACATTACATAATAGATAGGGATGCATAATACATACAAGAGACATACAATGCCACACGAATACAACATCATCATACATAAGAGCCACATCAGACTACGGATGAAACACAAACAGAAACTCAAACGACATCCACCCTGCTAGCCCAGGCTGCCGACCTGGAACCTATCCCTGATCAAAGAAGAAGCAGAAGAAGAACTCCAAAACAAGTAACATCGCTCTCGCGTCAAGATCATCGTATAACATGTACCTGCAACTGTTGTTGTAGTAATCTGTGAGCCACGAGGACTCAGCAACCCCATTACCATGGGTATCAAGACTAGCAAAGCTTAATGGGAAAGGAAGGAGTAAAGTGGTGAGGTTGCAGCAGCGACTAAGCATATATGGTGGCTAACATACGCAAATAAGAGAGAGAAGAGAGCAAATGGAACGGTCGTGAAGCTAGCAATGATCAAGAAGTGATGCTGAACTCCTACTTACGTCAAACATGACCCAAAACCGTGTTCACTTCCCGGACTCCGCCGAAAAGAGACCATCACAGCTACACACGCGGTTGATGCGTTTTAATTCGAATCTGGTGTCAAGTTATCTACAACCGGACATTAACAAATTCCCATCTGCCCATAACCGCGGGCACGGTTTTCGAAAGTTTATACCCTGCAGGGGTGTCCCAACTTAGCCCATGATAAGCTCTCGCGATCAACGAAGGATATACCTTCTCCCAGGAAGACCCGATCAGACTCGGAATCCCGGTTTACAAGACATTTCGACAATGGTAAAACAAGACCAGCAAAGCCGCCCGATGCACCGACAAATCCCGATAGGAGCTGCACATATCTCGTTCTCAGGGCAACACCGGATGAGACTAGCTACGAGTAAAACCAGACTTTGAGTTTCCCCGAGGTGGCCCCGCAGGCAGCTCAGTTCGGACCAACACTTAGAGAAGCACTGGCCCGGGGGGTTAAAATAAAAGATGACCCTCGGGTTGGCCGACCCAAGGGAAGGGTATAGGTGGTGGTGAGGCAAATGGTAAAACTAAGATTGGGCCTTGCTGGAGGAGTTTTATTCAAAGCGAACTGTCAAGGGGGTCCCATAAATCACCCAACCGCGTAAGGAATGCAAAATCCGGGAACATAACACCGGTATGACGGAAACTAGGGCGGCAAGAGTGGAACAAAACACCAGGCATAAGGCCGAGTCTTCCACCCTTTACCAAGTATATAGATGCATTAATTAAAATAAGAGATATTTTGATATCCCACCATAATCCTGTCCATCATGGGGCAATCTTCAACTTCACCTGCAACTAACAATGCTATAAGAGGGGCTGAGCAAAAGCGGTAACATAGCCAAGCAATGGTTTGCTAGGAAGGGTGAAAAGGTTAGAGGCTGACATGGCAATTTGGGAGGCTTGAAGAACAAGTGATAGGAAGCGCAGCATAGCAATAGAACGAAGCAACTGGCATAGCAATGATAGTAGTGAGATCCAGGGTAGCGGTCATCTTGCCTGAAATCCCGCTAGGAAGAAGAACGAGTCCATGAAGAAGATGAAGCCACGAAGATGAACCAAGCGTAGACGAACGAATCCTCATGATCGCAACGAAACAGGAACTATCGAGAAGAAGCACACAACACGGTAAACACACCACACATAGACAAGACATGATACACAACCAAGTATGATGCATGACAAAGCTACATGAAGCTACTCATGGCAAGAGATGATGCAAACAAGAGCAACACATCAAGGCAAGTTTAAATGAGGCCGGAAACAACATATAACAAATCCGGTAAGTCCTCGTATGCAATTTTCGAAATTGGTCCAGATCTGAACAAGCATTAAGTTGAAGTTGTTAAACAGCAAGTTAAGATGCACCAAGATGATCTACACGAAATTCTAGTCAAGTTACATATAAAGTTCATTTAGTTCGGAGCTACGGCCTACAAGATATGAGCAAAACAAGTTAAACATGACATTGATGCAAAATGCATACAAACATCAAGCAAACACCTCAAAACATGGATGCAACATGATAATATGAAACTACATGCAAATTCTAAGCAAGTTTCATATAGAGCACACTCAAAATGGAGCAACGGTTCAACACACACACATGAAACAAGTTATAGCAACAACCTGTCCAAAACAACAACTAGGCATATTGCAAGCATCAAATCAACATGCTACAGCACCTCAACATAATAACAAAAGGCATGGACATGATGTACAGGTAAAGCATAACAAAACATGAACACTGAGCTATCCCCAAAAATTACTAGAACATGCTCAAACCACATGGCAAGATTGCAAATAATAACAGTTTCAGACTTTGCAGAAATAACATCAGGTTGCAATGTTTAGAGCTATCAAACAGCATGTTACAGGAACTTATCATGGCAAACAAAGGCATGACATTAACCTACTAAATGCATAGAACAAAAGTCCTTTACTGACCAAGGGCCAAAAAGGATCAGAAGATATGATGGCTACCATGTAAACATGGCAAGTTATATGACAGATTCAAACATGGCAGGAACAACGATAAGTAGGCATGTAGATGAGCTTGTACCACTCACCACAGATCAATACATGACATGGCAAGGCAACTAACAGTAATAAGACATGATTATGAAGCTATACATGGCAAGATCAAGTTCATAGGGTGCATGTATCACCAGAAAAACACATGGCACAAACCGAACTTCATGTTAATAGGCTGACAACAACATTATTTAGCAATTTGAGAGCAAGATTACAACAAGCTACAGCAGGCTATAAATTCAACCAGGGGCATGGATGGATACATCATGACATTTATAACAAAACATCCTTAGTGAACATCTCCAGATTATGCATAGAATGACTTGTAGCAGCAGGTTTACATAGCATCACAAAATAACAGATTCAGCCTAGCAAAACAGTAACAGCAAGTACACTACTTCACGAGCTCGATTCACTCACCACAAGTCATTGCATGACAAGATAAGCATAGCATCAGCAAGAAGACATGTTTATGAAACTAAAAAAGGCAAGACCAAGTTCATAGCATGCAAGGATCAACTACAACAACCTTGGCAAAATTGAATAACATGTAAACAATCTGCCAGGAAACATTTTATAGCAAAAGTAGAGCAAGAAAATGACATGCTAGACTACTCCATAATTGGAAACAGGGGCATTAATGGATAGAGAATAACCATATGTTCAAAACATTCTTACTGAAGTATCTCAAAATATGCTTGGATCTCTCTGTAGTATCAAGTTTACATGACATAAAAATAACAGCAGAACAGGGACTGAAATCAGCAACATCACGAAGCCTTCTTTGCATGCTTGTTCTAGTCACCACTTTGATCAAAAAAATACATGGCATACACCCCTGTAAATATGGCATGATGCAGCACAAAACACATGTAGGACTCATGCTCATAAGATACATTCATCAAATGCAACAAAAAAGACAAATCATCAAGTTATAACAGTTTCAGCATATTAACATCATATAGCACTCTTGCAACGATGATTCAGGCATATAGATCAACTCAAACAAGCATGGCACGATGGAATGAAATGTAGAGCATCTCATGTCGAACATTTCGATATATTACACGCACGAAACGGAGCAGCACAAATGCAGTTATGATGCGATGAACAGGGGACCAGAATGTCGAAATAACAGGGACTTAGAAGAAAAACGAGGGGGGAAAGTCAACCTCAGATCTAGATCCGGGCGCAGGAACCGAGGTTCGTCGGAGACGCGTAGGGAAGAAGAAGGTGCGGCAGCCAGAGCGGGATCAGGCGACCGGGACAGTCGGCGGCGGGGCGGAGGGGCCGAGGCGCGGCCAGAGCGAGGCGCGCGGGCTCCAGCGGTCGGGACGGCGCGGTGCCGCGGTGGAGAGGCAGCGGCGAGCCGGCGAACAGGCGGCGACGGCGGGTCCGGTCGGAGGCTCGGC
>NC_041389.1:382024358-382055074 GCF_002162155.2 Triticum dicoccoides | reverse complement strand
GGCGGGCGCAGTCAGGCCGCGGGGGCCGTAGGCGGGCCGGTGGCGTGTGGGCGGTGGCGAGCCACGTGGCAGGCCACGATTGGACGGGGGAGCGGGGCAGACACGTCCAGTCGCCGGGCGGACATGTCCTGCGGCGCAGAAGGGATGGATCTAGGGTTAGGAGAATTCATCCGCGAATTTGGACGGGGAGGACATATTTATAGATTCTGGGAGTTAGGAGAGTCCAAATGAGGAGCGGTTTTCGCCCACACTATCGTGATCAAATGACCGAGAGCATGGAGGGGGTTAGGATGGGTTTTGGGCCACTTTGGAGGGGTGTTGGGCTGCAACACAAAGAAGGGGTTTCGGGCTATGCGGTTAACCGTTGGAGTATCAAACGACCTCCAAATGGCATGAAACTTGACAGGCGGTCTACCGGTGCTATACCAAGGCCGCTTGGCAAGACTCGGTCCATTCCGAGAACGTTTAACACCCGCTCACAAGGAGAGACAAACGGGGGACGCCGGAGGACATAGGAGTGCCGGATCGCAAAACGGACAACGGGGAAAATGCTCGGATGCATGAGACGAACACGTATGCAAAATGAAATGCACAAGATGACATGGCAATATGCAACACGCAAGAAAATGAGATGGCAACGGCGGCGAATAATTGACGGACAACTGGCGCATCGAGTCCGGGACGTTACAGTATTCTTGTGATCTCCTATTCTTGCTTTGTCTAGTAGATGTTCTTGTGTTATCTAACCTTGTTTACTTAGGTTCATCTCTTCCAAATCTAGTTCAAGACCACAAGGTAAGTACATGCATCACACTCATGTGCATGAATACCTCTTGCTGTGGTACATATTGTTTGCAAGAGAAATTCATGAACATGAAGGTAAATTTCCAGCATCTACATCATTTGCTCTGATGCATATAGCCAAGACACATGTAACTCATTGCTTGCTCTATCATGTTTATGCATTCTCATACTCTTATGATCTATCATCACATGATTGCATACATGTAGGAGGAGCTAATGCATGTTGCATATCTTTCCAAAGCTTTACTTGCTATTTCCTTATATCTTTATCTAAAGCTTTGATGTATGTTGCCATCAATTACCAAAAAGGGGGAGATTGAAAGCACAAGTGCTCCCTAGATGATTTTGGTAATTAATGTCAACATATCTCTCGTTGGACTATTACTTCTACCTAGTATATTTGAGATGAGTTCAACATTGGAGTGGCATGGACATGGACAAGAGGATGTGGAACCCCTTCAAGATGCTAAGGAAAAACATTGACAAAAGATCAAGACTCTACTTTTTTATTTAAGTGATCCAAGATCACATTGAGTCCATAGGAAAGCCAATACTATTAAAAGGGGTTGAGGTGTTGCTTAATGGATTGCTTGCTCAAAGTGCTTAGTGATATGCTCCAAAGCCCTCAACCACTTTCCCACATCTACATATGTTCTAAACCTAAAAGTCAAACTCGGCCCTGTCGATTTGATCTATCCAGCGCCACCGAGTTCATTGACATAGCCACTGCCAAACCCTAATCAGTTCGGTCTCACCGATGGGATCTCGGTCTCACTGAGATGGGCTTGCAAATTCTCTGTGAACTATTGCAACAATTTTGGTCTCACCGAATTTGTGCAATCGGCCCCACCGAGTTTGCTTGACCAATACTTAGTTTGCTTATTACCAAAATCGGTCCCACCGAGTTTGTGTAATTGGTCAAACCAAGTTGAGGTTTTACCATAACCCCTGCACATCGGTCCCACCGAGTTGACCTTGTCGGTCCCACCGAAAACTCTAACGTTCACATTTTGACCTGAATCGGTCTGATCGAGTTTTACCATTCGGTCTCACTAAGTTTGGGAATTTGTGTGTAACGGCTAGATTTTGTGTGGAGGCTATATATACCCCTCCACCCATTCTTCATTCGAGAAGAGAGCCATCAGAATGTGCCTACACTTCCACTACTCATTTTCTGAGAGAGAACCACCTACTCATGTGTTGAGACCAAGACATTCCATTCCAACCACAAGAATCTTGATCTCTAGCCTTCCCCAAGTTGCTTTCCACTCAAATCATCTTTCCACCATAGCCAAATCTGTGAGAGAGAGTTGAGTGTTGGGGAGGCTATCATTTGAAGCACAAGAGCAAGGATTTCATCATCAACAAACCATCTATTACCTTTTGGAGAGTGGTGTCTCCTAGATTGGTTAGGTGTCACTTGGGAGCCTCCGTCAAGATTGTGGAGTTGAACCAAGGAGTTTGTAAGGACAAGGAGATTGCCTACTTCGTGAAGATCTACCCAAGTGAGGCAAGTCCTTCGTGGGCGATGGCCATGGTAGGATAGACAAGGTTGCTTCTTCGTGGACCCCTCGTGGGTGGAGCCCTCCATGGACTCGCGCAATAGTTACCCTTCATGGGTTGAAGTCTCCACCAACGTAGATGTACGATAGCACCACCTATCGGAACCACACCAAAAATCTCCGTGTCTCCAATTGCGTTTGCACACTCTAGTCACATCCCTTTACTTTCTTGCAAGTTGCATGCTTTACTTTCCGCTGCTCATATACTCTTTGCATGCTTGCCTGAATTGTATTGTGAATATTTGAAATTGTGCTAATATCCAACCTCAACTTGAAAAACTTAAAAACTGCCACCTTTATTTGTTGAGGGTCTAATCACCCACCTCTAGACACCTCTTCTCGATTCTTTCACTCCTCCCAATCAAATATGGGGCAAGGACAATCGTCCTTTCCCGGTGATGGTGCCCCCTATGGCTCTCTACCCCTCTCGACCTCATTGACACCCACGAGCTTTGCCTTGGCTATCGCAAAAGCTTGAATGCATTCTCCCAGATCCTCAGCAGTCACCATGGCCCAATCAGAGACCTTATCACGGGCAAGTTCCATTCCATTGGCAAAGACCGAGCCAAGCTTGACGAGTGGTTCCGATCCCCCACCATAGATCAGCTCGAGGAGCTTAGTATTAATGATAGGTATATGCGCTCGCTGCCAACGTCCGCGCTCCGCCTCGCGCCCACACTGCGCCTCGCCAAGTTCATGAACTGCCAACCCCCCCCTTAATGACGTGCCCTCTCTTTTTCTACCATGACTGAAGCACCTCGAGCTCATTGCCATCTGCATCCCAAAAGATGACATGAGGCACCTGCTCCGCGGCTGTACTGCACTCGGGTTCCTTCGTCTTTAGGTGATGAATTGGTCGAGTAGCTTACACATCACCTCAATGACTCTTTGGGCTATTTGTTTGTGTTGCTGGTGCTACAAGAAGATATCACAAAAGGTGGACCGCAATATGGTCATTGAGGACACACCTTCACTTGAGAGATTACTTGTAGTTGATCAATGATACGTCTCCAACGTGTCTATAATTTTTTATTGTTCCATGCTATTATATTACCATCTTGGATGTTTCATATGCATTTATATGCTATTTTATATGATTTTTGGGACTAACCTATTAACCTAGAGCCCAGTGCCAGTTTATTTTTTCCCTGTTTTTGAGTTTTGCAGAAAAGGAATATCAAACGGAGTCCAAACTAGCTGAAAATTTACGGTGATTTTTTATGGACCAAAAGAAGCCCCCGAAGCAAAAGAGTTGGGCCAGAAGAGTCCTGAGCCAACCACAAGGGTGGAGGGCGCTACCCCCGGGGTGGGGCTCCACCCTGATCGTTGACTCGTGGACCCCCCCCCCTGACGTGAAACCGACGCCAAAAATTCCTATAAATATAGAAACCCCTGAAAAGAAACCAAGATCGGGAGTTCCGCCTTCGCAAGCCTGTGTAGCCACCAAAAACCAATTTGAACCCTGTTCCGGCACCCTGCCGAAGGGGGGGGTCCATCCCCGGTGGCCATCTTCATCATCCCAGCGCTCTCCGTGACGAGGAGGGAGTAGTTCACCCTCGGGGCTGAGGGTATGTACTAGTAGCTATGTGTTTGATCTCTCTCTCTCTCTCTCTCTCTCATGTTCTTGATTTGACACGATCTTGATGTACCGTGAGCTTTGCTATTATAGTTGGATCTTATGATGTTTCTCCCCCTCTACCTTCTTGTAATGTATTGAGTTTTCCCTTTGAAGTTATCTTATCAGATTGAGTCTTTAAAGATTTGAGAATAGTTTATGTATGTCTTGCATGTGCTTATCAGTGGTGACAATGGGATATTCACGTGATCTACTTGATGTATGTTTTGGTGATAAACTTGCGGGTTTTGTGACCTTGTGAACTTATGAATAGGGGTTGGCACACGTTTTCGTCTTGACTCTCCGGTAGAAACTTTGGGGCACTCTTTGAAGTTCTTTGTGTTGGTTTGAATAGATGAATCTGAGATTGTGTGATGCATATCGTATAATCAAACCCGCAGATACTTGAGGTGACAATGGAGTATCTAGGTGACATTAGGGTTTTGGTTGATGTGTGTCTTAAGGTGTTATTTTATTACGAACTCTAGGGCTGTTTGTGACACTTATCGGAATAGCCCAACGGATTGATCGGAAAGAATAACTTTGAGGTGGTTTCATACCCTACAATAATCTCTTCATTTGTTCTCCGCTATTAGTGACTTTGGAGTGACTCTTTTTTGCACGTTGGGGGATTGTTATATGATCTAATTATGTTATCATTGTTGAGAGAACTTGCACTAGTGAAAGTATCAACCCTAGGCCTTGTTTTGAAGCATTGCAATACCATTTTCGCTCACTTTTACTACTTGTTACCTTGTTGTCTTTATAATTTCATATTACAAAAACCTATATCTACCATCCATATTACACTTGTATCACCATATCTTCGCCGAACTAGTGGACCTATACAATTTACCATTGTATTGGGTGTGTTGGGGACACAAGAGACTCTTTGTTAATTGGTTGAGGGTTGTTTGAGAGGGACCATCTTCATCCTACGCCTCCCACGGATTGATAAACCTTAGGCATCCACTTGAGGGAAAAATGCTACTGTCCTACAAACCTCTGCACTTGGAGGCCTAACAACGTCTAGAATAAGAAGGTTGCATAGTAGACATCAACCAACAAGGTCCAACAAGAATCAATGTCATTTCTGCGCCAAAATTGACAGTGGTGGGCTACTCGTCTGTCAAATACTCTAAACTTGTTATTGGATCCACACCCGTTCAGGTACAACAGTCAGCTTCTACCTCCCCTTCTTGATATCAACATTATTTCTAATTTTGAAGATGTATGTTTGTCTGTCATACAAAAAATGATTCTGACAAACTTGACCGGGATTCTGCGCACAGTGAAGGTCTAGGCACTAGAATCTATCAGCCCCAACCTGCATGAAGTTGTCAGTTTTTTTAGATGATTTATGTGCCTGGAGAAGTTGTATATCGAGGTGATGTTCCTTTCCTATTAAATGTTAACCATAAGGGAGTTCAACTATTGGTACCTTTTCTCAAGTTTACAATGACAATGTACTATGATTTCTGAAGGAGTTTTGGAGGATTTCAGTACATACATCACCCACTCCATATTGGTTTCTTGATCCATATGGTTACAATCCATAAGCATTTCTCCTTTGGATTCATCTGTACTAGTTTTCTTAGGGAATTTTTCATCCGCTCCAACCTCTTGTGAAGAAGGCTACATTTTTCTAGATTGTAATCAAATGCCCATGTTAATCATGTCAGATCAAAGATGGCACGTTGGTGCATTTTACAAATCTTGCAAACCAAATAGGCATGTAGTAGTGTTCAAAACTGCATGTAGGCACTAACATGTTATGTTCTTTTGCAGATAATATTAGGCCTGGTGGTGGATAATGTGATACAATATAACAATCACATCGAATGCCTAGATCTGCAACCCTCAGAAATTGCTTTGAACTCCTACCGAGGGACCTTACCGGAGATTATATTTGCCAGGTTCTTTGTTGTCAGAGCAAGGGTGCTGAAGGTAATGAGGTTGGACATGCATTTATATCCAAAAAATGAATAGTTTGTTGATCAGCGCTGGCAGCTACTACAGAATGGAAAAGGCTCCAAAAAAGCTGAATTTCATTTTGGAATTGCATATGGCAGAGTAATCAGAAGTCATTGTGTCAACCCCATACATGACTTGTCAGTGGCTGACCCCTTTGCAGAAATGATGAGGCTTCGAAACCATCCTTACTAGTGGTATTATTAGTTCGAACCTCTCTTATATCCATGTTTAGCTGATCAGCACGGGCGTTTGCAGCTGAATGAGCTTAATTTCATTTCTAATATCAGTTTGAACCTTGTAATCTTCGAATTTGAGCCATATAACTCTAGAATTTGAACCTTGTAATATTTCGGGCTTTTGTGGTACAATTGTTGAAATGACATCGTATGAGACTCGTATATTGGTAGTAGTATTTTGACCTTAATGTGCAATAGACTTAGATTTTATTAACTATTCTCGACCAGGGATCCAGTCGAAAGCAGAGCAATGGGAAGCTTCATTGCAACAAGATGTAGATGATTAGATGCTCATTTCTCGTAGTTTATTATGCATGTAATTGCTTACTTTGGTGTGTGGAAATGTTATGTGTGTAGTCACTTATGTAATTGTATGCTTAATTTGGTTATGCAATGCTATTCTGATAAGTATATATGTTGGTGTTCTGTAGATAGAGCAAATTACATATCACACGAATTAAACAATGGAAGCCGTCAGTGATGATTTCATCAATCACTCACAATTGTATACCAGTAATCGTTTGCTCAGAACACACACGGCTTGTTAACATGAATTGTCTGTGTTGTTATCGGTCTTCCCACACATTTCCGATTACAGACATGTTTGCCGAGTATCACACACATCTTGTTAAGTTGAACCATTTCTGTTCTCTTGGCCCAACGCAAATAGTTCATCCGAGTGAACTGTATGTCGTATATCTCACACACCTTCATCTGGCTGACCGTTTATTTTGTGTTGCCTAATCACAAACAGTCCATCCGAGTGAACTGTATGTTGTATATCACGCACACCTTCATCTGGCTGCCAGTTTCTGTTGTTCCGCCTCATCACAAACAGTTCACCAGGGTGAACTGTATGACATATATCGCACACACCTTGATGTGGCTACACGTTTCTGTTGTCTTGTCTCATCGCAAAAAGTTTGTATGGATCAACCGTATGCCCCGCATCGCACACGCAACTAAAATTTGAACCGTGTTTGATGTATCTACTATCGCAAATGTTTTGCATCTTTTTGATGGTTTTTTTACATCACCGTTTGCGATTAATGCATCACACACAGTTTCGTTGAAGGGTCTTTGATTGTAGTGTCACGTTAGCAGCATCTTGCAGTAGTGTTACCAGATTTAATCCTTGCAATTAACAAGTACAAGGGGATTGACAACCCTCTTGCTTGCACTGGGTGCATGTATTTGCTCTTGCATGTGCAGGTACTGTTTACTAGGCGTTTGAGTGGTTCTTCTATTGGTTCGATAACCTTGGTTCGCATTGAGGGAAATATTATGCGCTACTATATTACTTCACCCTTCCTCTTCGGGGAAAATCCCAACGCAGCTCACAAGTAGCAGCAGGTACCTAGCATCATGGAGACTGAGCAACGATGAGACTAAGTGTAGGGAGAACGTGAAGTTTTATTCTAAACACTAGTGACAGAAAGGTTTAGTACGGTAACACGGATCCAAATCCTTGGGGATTCAAGAGGTCTAGTCATTAAATGTCCAAAGCTCTTGTCTGATATTTATTATCTTAATTATCAAGGCAACCCCACGCGACGGATAGGGCATGCCACAATTGATTCTTAATACAAGACTCGTGCCAGTCAAGATATTATTTGGACACATCCCCCACTTAGGTTCGTAACAAGCACATCTCGATGGGTGTCTTCCAGCGCACAAATTAAGATCATATCTGGCCCCAACACAACATGGTTGTAAGCATTAAGACCACAACCCATACCTATTTTTAATATAGTGTTTGAATTATCGTTTGCTTGATTGATTCGGTCAAAAGCTGGAATTGATCCTTTAATGAAAGCTTGCTAGAGACCATCGCTTCAAGGGAAACCTCCTCTCATGGGCTTGATACCCTAGGGCCACCTCGTGGGAAATAGGTGTAGGATTCTTTTCTATTCCTTTATCAGATCACTAAAAGGAGGTATCAGCTTCAATCTCACGGATCCAAAATCACAAGGATTATGGTTGTGGATTCCATGGAGGAATCAAGCCCATGAAGGACTCACACCCACGAAGGGTCCACGAATAAGCAACCATGCCTATCCCACCACGGCTTATGCCCACGCAGGACTGGCCTCGCTCGAGGTAGATCTTCATGAAGTAGGCGATCTCTAAGCCCCCACAAACTTCTTGGTTTCTCCACAAGATTTGGAGATGCCCAAGCACACCTAGCCAATCTTAGGAGGCACCACCAAAATATAATAGATGATGTTGTTGATGATGAACTCCTTACTCTTTTGCTTCAAAAGATAATCTCCTCAATATTCAAACACACTGTCACAGGTTTTGGGGTTTGGGTAAGAGAGGTTTGGGTGGAAATCAGTGAGGTGACTAGGAACCAAAGGATCAATGGTTGGAGTGGAAATCCCTTTGAAATCAGCACAAGGAGAGGGAGCTCCCTCTCAGAAAAATGGATATCAATGGTGTTTGCTTCTAGAGACACCAATGTAGTGGGTGGCGTATATATAGACAGGACCTAAAATCTAACCGTTACACACCTTTTTGCACATATTGATGAGACCGGATGAAAACAGTCGGTCAGAATGGTCTGTATAAAAGGTTTGAACTTTGGATCCTCCGGTCACTCCGGATGAAACTGATCGGTGGTTCCGAATGGTGCTGACCTAAGCACTTTTCACACTTTGGTGTCACCGAAGTGGTGCTGACCTAAGTACTTTTCACACGTCGGTGTCACCGACTGAAACTATTCAAAAATCTGATCGAATTTTAGTAGGTAACAGAAGGTTGGCAAGTGCTCATTGGGAGTCCGACTAGTCAACTCGGTGAGACTGAAAAGCTAGGGTTTAGGACAATAATTATACCATGATGGCTCGGTGACTCTGATTGGATTGTTTTGGTGAGTCCAAGTTGCATGGTTGGGGTTTCATATAGTGGGAACTCGTGAAGTACTCCCTCCATCCAAAATAAGTGTCTCAACCTTAGTACAACTTGTTTTGGGACGGAGGGGGTAGTATCGAACTTTTGGAGTTTGATCTTTAAGCACTTAAGCAATGAACTCATCATCTCAACCTCATCCCCTTTTGATAGTATTGGCATACGTATGGACTCAATGTGATATTTGATCACTTAAACAAAAATGGTGAGTCTTGAGGCTTGCTCCAACACTTGTCCTTAGCATTTGAGAGTTCCATCTTCACTTCCCATGTTGTGCCTAAACTGAATTTTTGTGAAATATACTCAAGGAAATCATTAGTTCATGGATATGTGTATTGACATGAACTACCAAAACCACCAAGGGATTGCATGTGCTTGCACCTGCGTTGTTGCTTCCTCGACCGTCATTGGAGGCGTGCTCATGCCCCCTGCTATGACCCAGGTTTCCCGTGGAGGAGCTCTCCTCACTGTCGGAAGAAGCACCGCGTCCGCGCTGCTTCAAGCGTTTGTTCCACTACTCCTTCGTGAGAAGCAGTCGGCCGCTAGTACTCTCATCAGTGTTGTCACTGCGCTCCTCAACGACTTTGAGTCGGCCGACCAGTTCCTCGTTAGACATGGTGGAGAGATCCACCAGGCTTTCCATGGACCAGGACAGCTGCTTGTACTTCTTGGGGACGACCCGAAGAAGCTTCACGAGCACCCGCTTGTCATCGATTAGATCTGCGGGGCGTCGATAGCTCGTTGATGAGACCTTGCAAGCGCATGGCAAAGTCGTCAACTTGCTCACCGTGCTTGAACTTCATCTCCTTGTACAGGAGACAGAGGGTCTGCACTTTTCACTCCCACACGTTGTACGCGTGCAGGGTCTTGGTGTCCCATGCCTTTTTGTACTTCTCTTGATAGCGAGGATGGGTAGCATCTCCGGTGGAATGGAGTGTGGGATTGCCTCCATCGCGAGACAATCTTTCATGAACTCCACGTCGTGGTTCTCCACAACTTTCCACATGTGGCGAGCCTCCATGATGCCCTTCATCAGGAGCGACTAGCTGGGGTAGCTGGTCCACGTGAGGAGGAAAAATGAGGTGCTAGACATGCACACGTCGTGCAGAGCGTGATGCGCGCCAGGTCACCTCTTGGCCTGTCCTGCATCATGAGCACATCGGTCGCGTGTGTGTCCTTAGCCGAGATCTCATCGCCCGTCTTGGAGCCTCAGCAGGCGGTACCGTCCTTCAGCGTATGCTTAGGCATAACCCGAGACTCTGATACCATTTGTCACCTATCTGCCACCTCTGCTCCGGTTGCTTGCCTTCCAACCAGAGCTCCGGCGTGGCCGGCCTCTGTCTCCGGTGTGACCGAGCGAGGAGGGGGGGGATAGAATGGATGGCCATCACACACACGCGCGAGAGTGATTTTGGTTGTGAGGCTGTCTCACCTTTTTCTTCTATTCATAGACAAAGCTACGAAGAATATCCTATACTTACTCTCAACTGCTCCCAACTGCTTCTACCTATTCCCACCTGCCCAAAATGAGTGCGGGACAAGGATTTGACGGGAGCAAACGTACTAGCTACATCTAAGGCCAGTTCTTTTGCCAGAATCTAGGGATTCTCCAAGAATCCGACCCCTACCCAGCTTCTTCCAGAATCTTTGAGCCCCATTTGTTTTATAATTCAGGATTATAATCCAGGATTGTAAAACAAATGGGGCTCAAAGTGGATTATAAAACAAATGGGGCTCAAAGATTCTGGAAGAAGCTAGCTAGGGGTCGGATTCTGGGAGAATCCCCACATTCTTGCAAAAGAACTGGGCCTAAGTCAAATTGCTCCCGATTGAACATCCTCAATCGTCATGCCTATCCGAGTGAACCTGCACCTACTGAAAAGCCTCAGTCTGAGCGAAAGTGCTGATGTGATCCCAAGCTCCTGTGATTCCGGATGAACAGTAAAATCCAAAATAATAGTAAAAAATTTCAAAAAAATCTGAATTTTTTTGACAACAAACTTTGGTGTTTTTCTACATGCATGCAAAATTTCATGACAAAATTACATTTGTGGAGGCGTGGGTGAAAAAAACAAAATTGATGTTCCAAAGTGCTTCCAGAAACACTTTTTAGGAACATCAATTTTGGTTTTTTTCCCACACCTCCACAAATGTAATTTCGTCATGAAATTTTACACGCATGTAGAAAGAACATCAAAGTTTGTATTTTTCCGGATTTTACTGTTTGTCCGAGATCACTGGAGCCTGGGATCACATACTCCACGTCCCAGTCTGAGTGCCTACCCGACTAAAGTGCAATGCCAGCTTCGGTCGGTTTTACAAACCAACTGAAATGAAAGCGCATCCGAGTGAATCACATCTTTACAACAATAGAGGCTCTCGCACTCGCGCCCACGGAGCTCGCCGCCAGCACTGCCGCTGCTGGCGCGCTGGAGCTCCGGCCACCGCCAATGTTTGTCGTTGTGTGCTCTGGCGAGGTCGGATACAACGTGCTTGTCAAAATGCCTTAACTGGGGAGGACAATTTGAGGAGCACGGTTGTTTGGCAGAAAATATGTGGTGTCAAAACGGACACGCCCGTTCACTATCTTGGACGTTTCTGGGGCAAAATTTGCCCATTGTGGTTGTAGATGCCCCTACCAGAGGGACACCTTGGTAAGGCGAGATAAAACATGGGCCTGTCAATTTATTGGACAACGACTGTTTAGCATTTTAAATAGTCTGTTTTCATCCCGGAGAATACTACACACAAATGACTTTACATGATAGTTCAGGCTTACAATATCCGGTGGCAGCAGTTCCGGTTAGATCGGAAATGGTTACCCCATCATGCCACGGAGAAATTCTCTTACGAAGGCACAAGTCTCGCGATGCACGACGCGGACCTGTGCTGCTCCGGGAGTGTCTTCCACCATATCACAAAGGATGAGCTGCTCAGAAACACGTCCCTGCCAAGATTTCCCGAGGTGAACCATCCAAGTGCATCACTCTCCAGTTTACCCACCCTGTCTTTCAAATCCTCGAATGATTTGCCGTTGATCATCTCAGCCTGCAGCTCCTCGGACATTGCCCAGAAGCACGACTCGAGGCTGGAACCCAAGGGGATGCGGTGCAACTGCTCGCGCCATTTCTGAGTATACTTGTAACGTCTCGGCCTGCCCTTGGAGAGGTAGGAGCCGGTGTCCTCGTTCTTGGAATGCCTGTAGTAGTTTGCAATGTCCAGGGGCTCAACCAGCCGACGGTACGAGGTTCCCAGATTCACCCACTCTTCTCGCCCTTCGAACGCGTCTGGAAGCTCACGCCTTCGCAACATCTCAATTATCTCGTCCCAAAGGCCGGCTAGTTCCAGCCTCCGTACATTTGAATTGAAGTCATGCACTTCCCGCTGAAGCTTGAAGGAATCATAGTAGCTCACTTCATGCAGCTCGCATGTTCTTTTGTACTCATTCAAGGACTTGAGGGCTTCCTGAATTTTACTGCAGTTTGCATCTATCTTTGCTTGGTTTATCTCTCTTTGCTTCTCCCATTGTGCAGCAGCAGCAAGGCTCAGCATAGCTTCCTTACTCTGTAATATGAAAGTGACAACTGTAATATTATGTGATTGGACTGGTTATTAAATTTACTAGTGGTTTAAACTTAGGGAAAACACTTTTTATGGAGATGGAAATGGAACTAGTAACTGGAGAATTGTGTTATCGGAAACAGTTACTGATACAAATTTGATGTGTACATTGCCATTTATCCTAAGGTACAAACATATCTGTTGCATTTGGCTACACCCTAAATAAATGATTAGATGCTAAAAGGCAACACCGAGAGTTTCCAGACTAAGACTGCCTTCACACATACAGTGCACCAAAATAACAGATATTTACAGTGGCAATCCACAGTTGTTTATGGAAGAAGAGGAGCCATTGCTTACCAGTTCAAGGCCACCAATTGCTGTCCCATTCATCTGTCTACCAGGAAGGGATGATGAAATTGCTCTTAGGTAATCCACACAAACTATCTCTTGCATCACATTTTGCTTAATCGATTCATATTCCCAGTGAGCACTTAAACTTCTGGCGGCAGCATCAAGCAATTGTTGTTGGGGATCCAATTGAAGGCAGTAAAATAGCAACTGTAATACAGCATCTGAGTTTGTGAGAATAATCAGTTGTTCGGTGCTTGTCAAGAAAAGATAAGTCCCACAGGGTCTGTAAGGGGATAGCTCAATAAAGGAAGTCAGCGTCCCTAGGATTGAGCTAGTGCATCCCATGAAAGAACAGGCCTCGTAGCTGGCAATAGATAGGGTGCTTCTCAACAAAGTTTCGTAAAACTCAGGAATAACAAGCGAATTCCCAACAGGTGAGAAGTTTGGACTGTGAGGAGACAACCAATCCAGAACAGATTGAATTTGTTCTCTAGAGGATTCAAGGGGGGCCAGCGGTATTCGTGGGATGATGTCCAGTGGCATGATGAAATGCAAAATACACTGCGACCAGCCCTCCCTTCTAACAGCATGGTTGAAAACATTATCGCCAACAAGAGGTGCCCCAAAGGTCACGCAAAATGGCTGTGCTTGATTGACACTTCCCCGTCTCGTGCAGTTCTCAAGAAACCATATGGCAGCAAGGGTGGCTATTGAACCTCCAGATGAATGGCCTGTGAATACGACGCGTTTCTCCTCTGCCACCGCTTTAGATACCTGTAATACAAAGCGATAAAAAAAACACCACTTTTCCTTCAGGTGATAATGCAGTTACACTGAAATTCACCATGACAAGACTATCACTCTGTTGATACGAAGATAACATAACACGATGTAAGACTATGAAAGGTCTATAACCACCGCAAGAGGAAAAAGTAAGTGGAGAGGAACTTGGTACAATTGCTGAGCTCACGGAGGCGAGTTCATTTTCCTGTCATCAAATTAATAAAGCATATTTTCACCGGGCATTAGTCCGCACCAAGCCAAACTCCTCGTAGCCTTTTAGCTACTACTATCAGTCTGAAACTATAGTGGCCATGGATCTCATCATCTCCCTCATTCTGTTTCATAAGCTCAAATCAAACTAACTGAACCGTAGAAGCACTATGAAAATCAAAACCGGCCAAAGAAATAAATCTTCAAAAGTATTATAACAATATGGGAGAAGAAAAAGAGGTAGTCCCTTTCTAGACACAACCACTACACTGATCTCCAAACACTCCAATCCACAGGACTGCATCCCATTGCTCGGTGTGACACAATTTCTGAAGCAACAATTCACAACAAGTCCTTACTATAATTGTAGCCTGTAGAGAATTCGGAGCAACAAGGTTTTCTTGGTACAAAGGGAGCATTTGAAAATTGAAATATTTCTTTCACAGCCGGAATGAAGCTGTTGTTCTAGACACGAGAGGAAGAAGGTTTCCTGAAACAATACGCTCCTATTTCCTACCGCGGAAGGAAATAGCAAAGCATAAAAGGTCTCGGAGGTTGCATTTTACTTCTGTGCGGCAAACACGGCTTCTCGGCACAGCGGTTTATTTAAAAATAAATAAAAATTAAAAAAAATAAAACGCTGTGCCGAGAAGCCGTGTTTATGAATGGCAGAAGGCCCTCACCTCGGTTTGGAGCGGCGAGCCGTCGAGCAGGCCCCTGAAGGCGGCGACGAAGGCGGCGCTGGCGCGCGCGGGGACGCCGCTCCCGACGCTGCGCAGCGACGGGAAGAGCGCGGGGTCGACCTCAGCGTCCCCAAACGGCGCGCGGCCGCCGGCGTCGGGGGAGGAGGGCATCCAGCCGGCGGCGGACCAGGTGGGCTGGAAGACGAAGGCGGCGCAGGGGTAGGGGTGGGACGCGTGGTGCACCTGGAAGGAGGCGGAGGCAGCGGAGGTCGGGGAGCGGGAGGCGGAGGGGAAGGAAAGCGCGGCGCAGTGGGCGACGAGGAGGCGGTCGTCGTCGGACAGCGCCGCCCCGCGCGGCGGCGGGGTGTCCATCGGCATAGTGGCGGGTCAGTGGGGGAGCTGGAGCACCTGGAAGGTGGAGGCCGGCCTTCCTCTGCTAGCCTTTGATGCTTGAGCTCGTACGCTGCCGGGTTGACTTGTCGGCTTGTCGCCCCTGTGTTGAGCAGTTTGGAGTCTTCGCCAGTGGTTGATACGATACGACCATACCCATACCATTACAGGAATCCTCAGAGGAGGAAAGCACCCATACCATACCCATACCTTCTTCTGATCAATAAATTTGGCAGTTCTCCTGCCAACATTCAAAAAAAAATATCCATACCATTACGAGCGTGCCGGCCGGTGGCAGAGCCCGACGGAAAAGAATGAGCGGCCAATACCTCCGTCCGTAAAAACTTATCTCAAACGGTGTTAGGTACATCCATTTAATGAACAAGTTTTTCCAAACGAGGCAATATTTACTTATATGTGAGTTGCTTGCAAAACCTATTTTGTACGCGTATGAGCATTGTTATAAATAGGTCTCATCAGAAAATGTATGAAAGGGCATACACATAAATTAGCATATACAGTATATTGTTTTTTTTAATTACTTGGATTGCTTACCACGTGTCACGGGGTAGCATACATATCGGTTGATATGGTAATATCTAACCGATGTTATGGACGTCCATTAAGTAGAACAGACTTTGATAAACCCACTTATGAGATGGTGGGAGAGCATGTCCTTTCATATCATCGGTATATCACATATACATCCACAAGGATGATATCATGGTCCACACTAAGGATGTTGACTGATTTGCTTAGGCTCGTCAAACTTTATTTGGTAGCAAGGTAATTAACAATACTAAATAGTTCTTTTTTTTTGAAAAGGAGACTCACCCCCGATCTCTACATCTGAATGATACATGCAGTCATATTATTAGGAAGTATGAAGTAAACAATGTCTTAGATTCATTACAGCTCGCAAACGGAGCAAAAAAACAGAAGTAAAAAGGGAAACTCATTGCCACAACCGGCAGGGTAAATAGGACTAGAACACTAGACGCCTATCCTATTATGAGACCGCCACCCAAACCGGTTGAATATAGCCCGTGCTACCATCTCTCACTGGTTACACCCAGTAACCAGAGGCTCCCTGGAGTCCGTAGGAGTAAGGACCACGTACGGATCCATGCCGTAGCTCTGAAAATGACCTGCAAGAAATTTAAAGTATGTTGTCTGTTAAAAATTAAATCATTCCTGCAATTCCATATAGCCCAAATAAGCGCACGTATTCCAATCCGAATACGAGACGCCGAAATAAGATCTACTCCAGCTAGCCACGTTCCAAATAACGCTTCAATGCTAACTGGAGGAATAATGTTAAAGGCTATATGAACCGTTCGCCAAAGTAATTTCACAAGAGGGCAATCTATGAATAGGTGTTGTATTGTTTCGTCATGATCATAGAAACAATATCGTGCACTTCCTACCTAACGTCGTTTTATTAAATTGTCTTTGGTGAGTAACACTTGCTTGTGGACAAACCACATAAAAATCTTGATACACAAGGGAACCTTAATTTTCCAAATATGTAACGATCTTGGGATTGGGCCAGAATTAATTAGATCTGTATACATAGATTTGATCGTGAAGACACCGTTTCTGGTTAATTTCCAGTGGAAGGAATCAGATTGGTCGGATAGTTGAATCCCCATCAACCTCCGCACCAAATGTAACCAGGAGTTCCAGCGTTCCCCAACTAAGGATCTCATAAACTATATATTTAAGGGCACCCCTTGTAGTGCTGTAACTATGTAATCCTCCTTACGTTGTATAATATTATATAAAGTGGGGTACTGTATGACTAGAGGCGTCTCCCCTAACCACGTATCCTCCCAAAATCTTGTTGTCATCCTATTGCCAATCAAGAATTTGGCCCTACGAAAGAATAAATCTTTCGTTCTCATAAGTCCCTTCCAGAACGGCGAGTCGTTAGGTCTTGCGGTAACTTGGGCTGGAGTTTTTGATTGTAAGTATTTGTTTCGTAATATTTGTGTCAACATACCATCAGTCTCTACTGATAACCTAAATAGCCATTTACTCATTAGGTATTTATTTTAATCTCTAGGTTTTCAACACCGAGGCCCCCTTGTTCTTTAGGTCGACAAATGATATCCCATTTTGCCAGGCGATATTTTGTCTTAATATCATCTGACTGCCAAAAAAATCGAGATCGATAAAAATCAAGTCTCTTCCGTACCCCTTTAGGTACTTCGGAGAAATATAATAGGAACATCGGCATACTCGTTAATACAAAATTAATGAGTACCAAACAACCTGCATAAGACATTAGCTTTCCCTTCCAGTAGCTTAGTTTCTTTTCAAATCGATCCTCGATGCACTTCCACTCTTTGTTAGTAAGTTTACGATGATGAATCAGGATGCCCAGATAACTATAGGGCAGAGATCACAATTCACATCCGAGCAGTTGTCTATACGCTTCTTGTTCCTCTTTGCCCTCTCAAAGCAAAACAATTCGCTCTTGTGAAAATTTATTTTTAGTCCGGATAACTGTTCAAAGAGACACAACACCGGTTTCATATTTCGAGCCTTGGCGAGGTCATGCTCCATGAAAAGAATAGTGTCGTCGGCATATTGTAAGATGAATACTCCCCCATCCACGAGATGTGGAATGAGCCACCAACTTGGTCATTCTCCTTGGCCCGTCCTATAAGAACGGTCAACATATCCGCCACTATATTGAACAAGAGAGAAGACATCAAATCACCTTGTCTCAAGCCCTTATGTGTCCGAAAATAGTTGTAAGGGCATATTTATCCCTTAGGTGTTTTGGTGATTGATGACAATGCTTTTGTGGACTAATCGTGTGCCTTGAGTTTCTCAGACGCTTCATCACTAGGCACGAGATGATTCGGTGCCCCTCGAAGACTATTGAAGACGGCGTTGTTCTACGTTTCTCTTTGGTGGATTTGAGTCGTAGGAGAGCCGTACTATTAAGAGGGGGTCCGCGTCGGAAAGGTTCGGGTGGAATCATCACGTACACGTTTCCTTCCTTGCCTCCACCTTTCCCTTGCACTTTGGAGCTTTTCTCCGTTATCCTCTTTGTGCTTACTCCGACGGCTACTACTGTACTTGCGCTAGTACTGCTCTATGAGGCGGTAGTACCGCAAGCACCTGCGGTAGTACCACTGGGGTTCACGGTAGTACCGCTCCTCTGGAGCCTTAGTACCGTGGCTCCCAGGCCTAGTTCTGCTCCGGTACGGTAGTAGGGGCGGAGGTAATTTTTTTACATCCGCGCCCACACGGTAGTACCGCACGTCTAGCACGGTAGTACCGCGGAAGGCCACGGTAGTACTGCTCCCCTGGAGTCGTAGTACCGTGGCCCTCATACCTAGTACCGCTGCGTCGCGGTAGTAGGAGCGGATGTAATTTTTTACATCCGCGCCTCAACGGTAGTACCACGCCTCGTGCGCAGTAGTACCGCGCGCGGCCTGACTCAGCTAGTTTACTGTAGTACCGCGTCTTAGCCGTAGTACCGCGTCAGATTTTTGCACTGTTTCGTTTTCAGCGGAAGTAGGCACGAATATAATTTTATTCATCCGCGCTCTTCGTAGGCTTGGACTTTCCTGCCTTGCGGTAGTACCGCAAGGGGGAGCGGTAGTACCGCGCGAGCGGAAGTACTGCTCTCAGTCAGGCAAGTCCCAGCCTCTGCTGCTGCCGCGGAAGTACCGTGGTCCATCACGGTAGTACCGCGTGGCCTTGCGGTAGTACCGCGCTCCTGGAGCGGTAGTACCACATGTCGCAGGCTGAACATGTGGATAACAGTTGGATCTATTCCATGACTATAAAAGGGGCGTCTCCTACCTCTAGTTGACTACCTCTTCCACCTCTAAGCTCCATTGTTGCTCCAAGCTCCATTTTCTCCCGATCTCTCTCCCTAGCCAATCAAACTTGTTGATTTTCTCGGGATTAGTTGAGAAGGCCTCGATCTACACTTCCACCAAGAGAGATTTGATTCCCCCCACTTATCCCTAGCGGATCTTGTTACTCTTGGGTGTTTGAGTACCCTAGACGGTTGAGGTCACCTCGAAGCCATACTCCATTGTGGTGAAGCTTCGTGGTGTTGTTGGGAGCCTCCAATTGTTGTGGAGATTTCTCCAACCTTGTTTGTAAAGGTTTGGTCGCCGCCTTCAAGGGCACCAATAGTGGAATCATGGCATCTCGCATTGTGTGAGGGCGTGAGGAGATTACGGTGGACCTAGTGGCTTCTTGGGGAGCATTTTGCCTCCACACCGCTCTAACGGAGACGTACTTCCCTTTAAAAGGAAGGAACTTTGGTAACACATCCTCGTCTCCACCGGCTCCACTCTTGGTTATTTCGGCCCTCTTACTTTTGCAAGCTCACTTGTGTTGTATCCATTGCTTGCTTGTGTGCTAGTTGTCATTGCATCATATAGGTTGTTCACATAGTTGCATATCTAGACAACCTATTTTGTTGCAAGGTTTAAATTAATTAAGAGAAGCTTAAAAAATGTTAGTTACCTATTCACCCCCCTCTAGTCAACCATATCGATCCTTTCAATTGGTATCAGAGCCTCGTCTCTTTATTAAGGACTTTGCCGTCCGAAGAGTATGGTTGACACCAACGACGGTGCGAAGGAGCACTCCGGTGTGAATCCTATCTCGTCTACGACCGATGGGGGAACCTCGGTCTCCCGTGAGGAATTCAATGTGGCTTTACACACATTGAAAACCTCCATGACGACCGAGGTTGAAAGCATGTTTACTAAATTCATAGAAGGACTTAAACTATCCACCTCGCCGATGAAAGTGGGCGATCCCACTAACAAGGTGACGGATGCTAACTCCGACAAGGGGGAAGCTAATAGTGAAAAGGGTCCTTCTACTAGTGGTAGAAATGGCACGGGCATCTATGCCCATGTGGAACCTCCTACTTATGGTGGACCGATTCCCTCTACTCATTTAAATCATGCCGGTCCTCCTCCTAAGATTGTGAAAAATGAGGATTTTGATTCTTGGGTTTATCGTTTCAAGCGTCATTTAAAACATGTGAATACTAATCTTTGGACAATCATTGAAGAAGGTTTCTATCCACATGACCCAAGCAACTTCACCCCTCGAGAAGCCGTGGATAATCAATTCAATGAGAGTGCTCTCTTCATCATCCAAGATGCAATCCTTCCCGAAGATCTCCCTCATCTTCAACCTCATGCCGTGGCTAAAGACGCATGGCAATGTGTTGTGTCTCTCTATCGAGGAAGTGCTAGCATTCAACGCTCCAACTATGAAGTGGTGCAAGATGAAGCCGATGAGTTTGCAATGAAAGAAGACGAAGAACCTCGTGAGCTCTTTTGAAGAGTGACCAAACTCGCGGTCTCACTCCGAGATCATGGGAGCAAGGACATGGATGAAAATTGGATCAAGCGCAAGTTCCTCAAGGCCATGATGCCCTACAACAAGGCCATGTCCTCCGTCATTCATCAAAGACCGGACTTCCACTCCATGACCTCAAGTGAAGTGTTGGATGAGTTCGTTGCAACGAGCATCTTGGACAAGACCGCTGACAATGCGGTGCTCCGTTCTCAAAGGGCAAAGAAGCCCAACCTTGCCTTGAAGGCCAAGGTTAGTGTGGAGGAAGAGGAAGAAGAGGAATATGAGGAGAGCAACCCCGAAGACACGAAATATGATTATCATGAGCACATGGCTCTTGCCTCAAGACAATTTTGGAGAAAGAAGAATGCAAGACCCAAGTTCAACAAGAACAACTCAAGTGGCCTCAAGGGCAAGCAACGAGTTAGAACTTGTTTCAACTATGGCAACGTGAGTCACTTCGTTGCGGATTTTCCTTACGAGAAGCGGGAAGACAATGGTGGCAAGTTCATCCGAAAAGACAAAGCCAAGTCCTTCCCCAACAAGAACAACTCACCAAGAAGACTCCTACTCGCGGGTTGGTGGTTCAAGAAGAATACCGTGAGGATAACGATGATGATGAAGATAGTGAAGCAATGGCCATGGCATCCGTTTCCATTGCCACAACTCCCCGGGTGTCTCTCTTCGATTCACACAACAAGAACATCACCGCCAAGTGCCTCATGGCTAAAGCCACCAACAAGGTAACCCCCAACATCAAAACCACCATTATTCCTAATCCTTCTTTGACGGTTGGCTTTGATGATGGTAAGGGGTCTAATGAGGAGGTAAATGAATTTGATTCCTTCATGAGTAAGCTCAAGGGCAAATCCAAGAAGCACTTCGTTGCTCTCTTGGAACAACTTGGTGAAGCCAATGACATGATCGAGGCTCACGAAGAAACCATCTCTAAGATGGAAGGTCATAGTCGTGACTATGCCGATGAGATATCGGATCTCTCTAATGCTCTTGAGGAAGAGCGTGGGCATCATTTGGCTCTTGAGGAGTCACACAACGATGACCATGCCAAATTAAAGAAAGATCTTGATCATGCTCTTGTTGTGTCTCGTGTGCTAACTTCCGAGAAGGCTAAACTTGGGGTTGATCATGCTAGACTCAAGGAGGAGTTTGATGTACTTGACAAGGCCCATAAGGTCTTGAAAGGTGCTCATGCAAACCTCAAGGAGTCTCATGCTCAACTCCAAGTTAAGCTAACCAAGGAAAATGCCACATTTCCTCACATGGTCTTAATTGATAATGCAAATGCTTCTAACCCGTGTTGTGAGCATGTGCATCTTGTGGAGGAGAATGCCAAGTTGAAGGAACAAGTCGAGAAAGGTCTTGTATCATGCATACAAGGTGAGAAGAACCTAAATGACCTTTTGAGCAATCAAAAGGAAGTTGTGGGCAAGGAGGGAGTTGGGTTCTCACCCAAGTCCAAGAACAAGAAGAAGAACGAGAAGAAGAATAACAAGACCAAACGACCTCCCCCGCTTAAGCAAACTTTTGTGAAGGAGGGAGAGGGTGCTCCTAAGGAGAAGAAGAACAATGTGAAGAGTGGTGATGCCAGAAAGGGCAAAGCCATCTCTCCCAACAAAGCCGGCGACTTTAACCCCTCTTATGTGTTGTGCCGTGCTAGGGATGGGCATGTTTATGCTAAATTTGTTGGTTCTTCTTATGAGTACATTGAATGGTCTATTTGGGTTCCTAAGACCCTTGTTACTAACATCAAAGGACCCATTACTAAATGGGTACCTAAAAACAAGCATTGATCTCTTGTAGGTGTTTGCTTCCGGTGGGGGTTCATGGTTGCTTGATAGTGGAGCAACAAATCATATGACCGGGAGCAAGGACTTGGTGGTGGACGTGCAAAAGATACCATCTATGCCCACCAATGTCGAGTGGGGTGATGCCTCACATTCTAAGGTATTGGGTCTTGGCAAGGTTGTCATTTCTCATGATCTAACGATCGAGAAAGTCATGCTTGTTGAGTCCCTTGCTTACAATCTACTTTCCTTCGTCAACTTGCACT
Source organism: Triticum dicoccoides (assembly GCF_002162155.2). Taxonomy (NCBI): domain Eukaryota; kingdom Viridiplantae; phylum Streptophyta; class Magnoliopsida; order Poales; family Poaceae; genus Triticum; species Triticum dicoccoides. The sequence continues at coordinate 382,032,572 of NC_041389.1, read as the reverse complement.
CATGGGCTTTGCCACTTTCTTTGACATTGATACCGTGGCCCTCTTGTGGAGCAAGACTCTTAAAGTAGCCTTTGTTGGGCATGTCGAGAATGGTCTCTATGTGATAAACTTTTCGGAGCGACCCACTAAGACCGCGACATGCCTAATGGCTAAAGTTGACGTGGGATGGCTTTGGCATCACCGTTTAGCCCACGTCAATATGAGATCTTTGCAAAGTCTTCTCAAGGGGGACCATGTCCGTGGACTAACAAATGTTAGTTTTGCCAAAGATCGTGCTTGCAGTGCTTGTATCGAAGGAAAGCTTCATGAGACGGCTCACCCTCCCACGACTATCATCTACTCGAAGAGACCCTTAGAGCTCCTTCACATGGACCTCTTTGGGCCTCCATCCTTTGATAGTCTTGGGGGTAGAAAGTATTGCTTGGTGATTGTGGATGATTATTCAAGATAAACTTGGGTATACTTCTTCAAGAGGAAGAGTGAGACTCAACAAACCATCATCGACTTTGCAAATGAAGCTCAACGTCAACATAATGCAAAGATCTTGACAATAAGAAGTGACAACGGCACCGAGTTCAGGAACTACACCTTGGATGAGTTTCTTAGTGATGAGGGGATCAAGCATAAATATTTTGCACCATATACCCCTCATTAAAATGGTGTTGCAGAGAGGAAGAACCAGACGTTGATGGATGCGACAAGGACCATGATGGCGGAGTTCAAGTCTCCATACAACTTTTGGGCCGAAGCCATCAACACCGCATGTCATGCATCCAATCGGCTCTATCTCCGCAAAGGCTTGAACAAGACTCCTTATGAGATACTCACCGGAAACAAGCCCAATCTCAAGTACTTCTGGGTGTTCGGGTGTAAGTGTTTCATTCTCAAGAAAAGTGTTCGTTTGTCTAAATTTGAGGCTAGAGCTTATGAGGGCATATTTGTTGGTTATGCTACAAACTCTCATGCTTACCGTGTTCTCAACAAGTCCACCGGACTCATTGAGGAGACATGTAACATGGAGTTTGACGAAAATAACAGCTCCCAAGTGGAGCAAAGTGGTACTTGTGATGTAGGTGATGAAATTCCTCCCCAAGCCATAAGAAGAATGGGTATTGGTCATATTCTACCCATTGAGGAACCCCTTGTGGCCGAAGGAGAAGGACAATGCTCCACTCAAGTGGAGCCTTCACCTACTCAAGACCCACACGCTTCCGAAGAACAAAGTGTAGGCCCTCAACCTCGTGAACAAGACCAAGGGAAAGATCAATCTCAAGATGGTGGTGAACCTCCAAATGATGCCCAAGGTCAAGTTCTCCCCCTCAAGCAAGTTCAAGATCATGAGCAAGCTGAAGATCAAGAACAAGCTCAAGACGGTGCTCAAGATAATCAAGTTAACCCTCCTCCTTCCACATCCGAGGAGGAATTAGAGCGTCGTGCCGCAAAGATTGCTTCCAAACTCACCACCAAAGGCCATCTCATGGAGAATGTGGTTGGAAGCCTAAGAAAGGGGGTAAGCACTCGTAGACAATTAGCAAACTATTGTGAACATCATGCATTTCTCTCTTGTGTTAAACCCCAAAAGGTCTATGAGGCGCTCGAAGACTCGGATTGGCTCAATGCCATGCATGAAGAACTCAACAACTTTGAGTACAACAAGGTGTGGAGGTTGGTGCCAAGGCCTTCGGGGAATCATAACGTCATTGGAACCAAGTGGATTTTCAAGAACAAGCAAGATGCTCATGGGAACATCATTCGCAACAAGGCAAGATTGGTAGCACAAGGCTACTCCCAAGTCGAGGGTATCGACTACGGTGAAACCTTTGCTCCCGTTGCTCGCCTTGAATCCATTCGTTTGTCGATTGCTTATGCTTCCCATCACAACTTTAAGTTACAACAAATGGATGTGAAAAGTGCTTTTCTTAATGGTCCTATTAATGAGTTGGTTTATGTCAAGCAACCCCCCGGGTTCGAGGATCCTTACTTCCCGGATCATGTGTATCAACTCGACAAGGCACTCTATGGCCTTAAACAAGCCCCACGTGCATGGTATGACCACCTTACCGAGTTGTTACAAGATCTTGGATTTGAAGTTGGGCAAATCGATCCTACTCTTTTTACTAAGAAGGTCAAAGGGGAGTTGTTTGTGTGCCAACTATATGTTGATGACATTATCTTTAGTTCCCCTAACAATGCTTTCAATGAAGAATTTGCCGCTCTCATGACCTCTAAGTTCAAGATGTCTTCGATGGGAGAGTTGAAGTTCTTCCTTGGTTTTGATATCAAACAAAGAAGAGTAGGTACCTTCATCAACCAAGCCAAATACACTCAAGAAATGCTCAAGAGATTCAAGCTAAGTGATGTCAAGCCGGCCTCTACTCCAATGCCCAACAAGTGCCAACTTGACATTGATCCCAATGGTAAAGCGGTGGATCAAAAGGTATATCGCTCTATGATTGGATCCTTGCTTTACCTTTGTGCATCTAGACCAGATATCATGTTGAGTGTGGGAATGTGTGCATGGTTCCAAGCCACACCAAAGGAAAGCCACTTTGTGGCGGTCAAGCGAATCTTTCGATATTTGGCTCATACCCCAAACTTTGGCCTATGGTACCCAAGAGGAGCTAACTTCGAGCTTGAAGGATTTACAGATTACGAGTGGCGGGAGACAAGGTGGATAGGAAGTCCACTTCCGGAGGGTGCCAATTTCTTGGTTGCTCTTTGGTGAGTTGGTCTTCCAAGAAGCAAAGTTGTGTGTCTCTCTCGTCCACCAAAGCGGAATATGTGGCGGCCGGTAGTTGTTGTGCACAACTCTTATGGATGAGGCAAACTTTAAAGGAATACGGTGTCATTTGTGACAAAGTGCCTCTTTGGTGTGACAATGAAAGTGCCATCAAGATTTCTCTCAACCTGGTGCAACATTTCAAGACGAAGCATATTGAGATTCGGTATCACTTCATCCGGGATCACATTAGGCGAGGGGAGATCGAGCTCAAGTATGTCAACACTCATGATAACCTTGCATATATTTTCACGAAGCCCTTGGATGAAGCAAGATTTCGCGAGTTAAGGCATGAGCTAAATATCATTGATTCGAGCAATGTGACTTGAACCCTTGCACCCCCCACCACACTCAACTTGTTGTCTAGTTTAGGTGTAGGCATGGACATAGGGGGAGTGTTGTTCTCTCAATGAACTGTCCCTCCCCCCATTATGCATAAATCGATAAACTCTTTCACATTAGACATTTTTTGATGGTACTTGTGCTTCAAAGACGAGTTTTGGTCATGGGCCCAAGGATAATTCTTCGCGGTGCCATACCAACTAACTCAAACATAGGTGGCTCCGGCCACCGCCCTCTCCTTTTGAGAGGTTGTGTCGCTTGGTGGTTTCTTGTTGTCTTTCTTCCTTTGGGTTGTGCGTGCTCTTGTGGTGTCCTTTTTGCTAAAAGTTTCCTTGCAAAGATCTTCTTCTTTTGTTGAAACCTGCTTTTTCTTGAGCTCACGGTACTACCGCAGCCTGCTATGATACTACCGCGTGTGGGGAGCACGGTTCTACCGCCTCCATGCGGCAGTAATTTTTTACTGCTGCCTGGGAGAGCGGTACTACCGCTTCGGTGCGGTACTTCCGCCCAAGCGGTACTACCGCGATGACATGCGGTACTACCGTGCCGTCGTAGAGTGTGGGGATAAGGACGGGCAGGGGGAGTTCTAACTCCCCCATACCCATTCGTTAGTTCCCCCACATTGTCTCTCTCTCTCCCTCGCTCAAGAACGGGGCCGGCGTCCGTCGCCGGATCTCCGCCTCTGGCTGCCCTCCCGTGATTCCGTCTGGTGGGATCGTTTCCCACCACGTGCTCTTGCCATGGACCAAGGTCTTTCCCCAACTCCCTCTCATTTTTGTTGTGTTCTTTGCCTCTAGGTTTTTGGGGAAGACTTGTGTGTTCTAGAGATTCTTAGGCTAAATCTATGCAAGAGTAGGATGAAGGAGTGTAGTATTGCGTAGGAATTATACTTGTCTTTTGTCCTGTGCTAGATTCGATCACCGTAGCACCGCCGTGGTTTCGCTGTTCTTTTCAGATTCAAACCGTCGTTTGGATTTGACGCGGTGCGGTACTACCACCCGTCTGGCACGGTACTACCGCTGTTCCGGTACTACCGCCCGTCTGGCACGATACTACCGCACTCGCTGCAGCACTAAAGTTTTACTACCGCTCCCACCACGGTACTACCGTGACCTCGCACGGTACTACCGTGACTTGGAGCGGTACTAAAATTTTAGTCCCGCAGGCTCTGGCACTACTACCGTGGATCACATCTATCTCATGGCAGCTTTCAAGTATACTTTCTATGTGTTTCTTGTGCTTTGTTGTGGTCTTTGCATTGATCCTTTTTGCTTGTCGTGGGTGTTTTTGTGTTTGTGTCTCAGGTGGTGGCTCTCACCGTTCCAATCCCAGTCGTGACACTGTTTCCAAGCGTCTGCGCAATCCAGGTGAAGCACCAGAGGGCTCCACTGCCCCCAAGCGCCATGTCAAGACATCCGCTAGTAAGCACAAGGAACCCAACAAGGGCATGGACGAGATACCCCTATCTGAGTTCGTCCGTCTCAGGAATCTCAACCCATATGTGCATCCTCGTGCTACTATCAGAGGTCGTGAACTATTTTGGAACAAGCAACAGACTCTCACTTATCTAGATGTCATCAAGAACAAGCAAAACACCTACGTGGATGTCAAATGGATATAAATGCATCACCTGAGGAAGGACAAATTCCGTTAGTACTTTGGAGAAGCTCTGGATTTGGTGGAGCAGTTTGGTATTGAACATGTGATCTCCTTTCACCTTGACTATGACCCTGAGCTTGTTTGTCAGTTCTTTGCCTCAGTTTACTTTCACCCTGATGAGGAGCGGAGGATGTCCTGGATGACCAATGGACGTAAGTTGACTGCTACCTGGAAGGAGTTCATGGATTTGCTCCATGTTCCGGATGACAGGCTCGACACTCCCGTGGGTGTTCGCCCCCATGCTAATCCTGAGTCTGCTAACAAGGACAAGCTTCAGCCATACTATGTTGAGAAGGCGCTTCCCAATGGCAAGTCAGGGTGGGTGCTCAACTCCTTTCTGGATATCATGTATCGCATCTTCCGCAACTCTTTGTTCCCTCGCATTGGTGACAAGGACAAGGTTCATGCCTATATGGTGGATATGATGCTCCTATGCGAGGAGGCTCGTGTGTCTCAGACTCAGCCACTTGATGTCTCACACATCATGTGGTGTGAGCTTCGGTTTGCAGTGTTCAACCGCAAGGTGCCTATCTATGGGGCCTATCTGTTTCTGCTGATCTCGAAGACTTGGGAGAACATGTTCCCTGGTGAGGAGTTCCTTGCTCTAGACTGGATTCGTCATGATCCCATCTGTCTCCGTGTCAAGCTCAACTGGGCCAACACTACTACTCGTGCTGAGGCGTCTGCTTCTAGGGCTGCTGTTGATGAGGAGGATGCTGGCGTAGAGGATGTTGCTGAGGACCGTGCTGCCAGGTCTTCCCATAGTTCCTCTATGCCCTCGCGGGCCAAGAAGCTGAAGGACAAGATGAAGACTCTTTTCTGCATCCAAGCTAAGGGCCAGTACAGGACTCACGTGGCATCCAAGGAGAGTCGTCGCCGGGACAAGAAGATCTTGCAGCTATGTGGCGAGGATGTGTCTGGCAGTTCTGAGGATCGCCTCACTCCAGAGGCCGACTGGATGGAGAAGCAAGGCTATAGGTGGACTGATTCTGAGGAGGACGTCGAGGAGACCATCCCTGCTGCCGAGGAGTCAAACGAGGAGCGTTGGGATGAGTTCCCTGCTTGAGCCACCCCTTGTGTGTAGGTGTCCTCTCTGCCTTTTTGGCGTCTCGATGCCAAAGGGGGAGAGAGTGTAGGGATTTGCGAGTCGTGTGTCGTCGTTCGTGTTCGGTGTGTTTGCTGCTTTTCGTTTGAACCTCGTTTGAACCTCGTTTCAGTTGCTTTGGGTTGCTTTACTTCATATGGTGTAAGACATATGCACTCTATCTAACTTAGCAAGCTTGTGATATATTGTGCTGCCTTTGTGCTATGCTCTGCTTAGATGTTAGTTATCATGCCTTTGTCTCTAAAATATAGGGGGGGTGTTGATCCTAGTTTGTGTGCTATGCAGTCCAAAGCATCTATCTAGATTGCACACATCTAGGGGGAGCCCGTCTATATTCTAGAGAGGAGGGGTTTTCCTTTGCCCTATATTATCTCATCTATGTGCAAATCCGTATTGTCATCAATCCACCAAAAAGGGGGAGATTGTAAGGGCATATTTATCCATTAGGTGTTTTGGTGATTGATGACAATGCTTTTGCGGACTAATCGTGTGCCTTGAGTTTCTCAGACGCTTCATCACTAGGCACAAGACGATTCGGTGCCCCTCGAAGACTATTGAAGATGGCATTGTTCTACGTTTCTCTGTGGTGGATTTGAGTCATAGGAGAGCCGTACTATTAAGAGGGGGTCCGCATCGGAAAGGTTTGGGTGGAATCATCACGTACACGTTTCCTTCCTTGCCTCCACCTTTCCCTTGCACTTTGGAGCTTTTCTCCGTTATCCTCTTTGTGCTTGCTCTGACGGCTACTGCTGTACTTGCGATAGTACTGCTCTATGAAGCGGTAGTACCGCGAGCACCTGCGGTAGTACCGTTGGGGTTCACGGTAGTACCGCTCCTTTGGAGCCTTAGTACCGTGGCTCCCAGGCCTAGTTCTGCTCCGGTACGGTAGTAGGGGCGGATGTAATTTCTTTACATCCGCGCCCACACGGTAGTACCGCACGTCCAGCACGGTAGTACTGCTCCCCTGGAGTCGTAGTACCGTGGCCCTCATACCTAGTACCACTGCGTCGCGGTAGTAGCAGCGGATGTAATTTTTTACATCCGCGCCTCAACGGTAGTACCACGCCTCGTGCGCGGTAGTACCGCATGCGGCCTGGCTCAGCTAGTTTACGGTAGTACCGCGTCTTAGCGGTAGTACCGCGTTGGATTTTTTCACTGTTTCATTTTTAGCGGAAGTAGGCACGGATGTAATTTTATTCACCCTCGGTCTTCGTAGGCTTGGACTTTCCTGCCTTGCGGTAGTACCACAAGGGGGAGCGGTAGTACCGCACGAGCAGAAGTACCGCTCTGAGTCAGGCAAGTCCCAGCCTCTACTGCTGCCGTGGAAGTACCGTGGTCCATTACGGTAGTACCGCGTGGCCTTGCGGTAGTACCGCGCTCCTGGAGCGGTAGTACCACATGTCACACGCTGGACATGTGGATAACGGTTGGATCTATTCCATGACTATAAAAGGGGCGTCTCCTACCTCTAGTTGACTACCTCTTCCACCTCTAAGGTCCATTGTTGCTCCAAGCTCCATTTTCGCCCGATCTCTCTCCCTAGCCAATCAAACTTGTTGATTTGCTCGGGATTAGTTGAGAAGGCCTCGATCTACACTTCCACCAAGAGAGATTTGATTCCCCCCACTTATCCCTAGCGGATCTTGTTACTCTTGGGTGTTTGAGCACTCTAGACGGTTGAGGTCACCTCGAAGCCATACTCCATTGTGGTGAAGCTTCGTGGTGTTGTTGGGAGCCTCCAATTGGTGTGGAGATTACCCCAACCTTGTTTGTAAAGGTTCAGTCGCCGCCTTCAATGGCACCAATAGTGGAATCATGGCATCTTGCATTGTTTGAGGGTGTGAGGAGATTATCGTGGCCCTAGTGGCTTCTTGGGGAGCATTGTGCCTCCACACTGCTCTAACGGAGACGTACTTCCCTTTAAAAGGAAGGAACTTCGGTAACACATCCTCGTCTCCACCGGCTCCACTCTTGGTTATTTCAGCCCTCTTACTTTTGCAAGCTCACTTGTGTTGTATCCATTGCTTGCTTGTGTGCTAGTTGTCATTGCATCATGTAGGTTGTTCACATAGTTGCATATCTAGACAACCTATTTTGTTGCAAGGTTTAAATTAATTAAGAAAAGCTTAAAAATTGTTAGTTGCCTATTCACCCCCCCCCTCTAGTCAACCATATCGATCCTTTCAATAGTGACCGATATCATCGTTAACCTTCACTCCGACACTCCCTTTTTGGACTAGGGAATCCACCTGATTCCTCCATGACTCATTAAAACCCTTGAAAAGGATCGATATAGTTGACTAGAGGGGGGGGGGGGTGAATAGGCAAC
>NC_041389.1:381999797-382023960 GCF_002162155.2 Triticum dicoccoides | reverse complement strand
TTTAGCTTTTCTTTACCAAAATCAACTTTGCATCAAAGGAGGCTGTCTAGATATGCAACTAGCTGAGCAACTTATATGATGCGATAACAACAAGCACACAAGCAAGCAAAAGATGCAACACAATATAAACTTGCACAAGTAAAGGTGAGAGATAACCAAAAGGGGAACCGATGGAGATGAGGATGTGTTACCGAAGTTCCTTCCTTTTGAGGGGAAGTACGTCTCCGTTAGAGCGGTGTGGAGGCACAATGCTCCCCAAGAAGCCACTAGGGCCACCGTATTCTCCTCACGCCCTCACACAATGCGAGATGTCGTGATTCCACTATTGGTGCCCTTGGAGGCGGCGACCGAACCTTTCCAAACAAGGTTGGGGCAATCTCCACAACTTAATTGGAGGCTCCCATCGACACCATGAAGCTTCACCACAATGGACTATGGCTCCGCGGTGACCTCAATCATCTAGGGTGCTCAAACACCCAAGATTAACAAGATCCGCAAGGGATTAGTGGGGGGAATCAAATTTCTCTTGGTGGAAGTGTAGATCGGGGCCTTCTCAACCAATCCCGAGCAAATCAACAAGTTTGATTGTCTAGGGAGAGATCGGGCAAAAATGGAGCTTAGGGTTAGAAGAGGTAATCAACTAGAGGAAGAAGACACCCCTTATATAGTGGAGAGACAAATCCAACCATTATCTACTTAACCAGCCCGCGACCTGCGGTACTACCACCCCAGACAAGCAGTACTACCGCAAGGGCTCACGGTACTACCGCGTTGGACCGATGTACTACCGCTGCTACGGTAGGAGCTAGTCCAGGCTTGAAGCACAAAGGCTAAGGGCGGTACTGCCGCTGGCGTGGTACTACCGCTCCCCCTTACGGTACTACCGCAAGGCAGGATTGGACTAGCCTGGGAAGGACACGGATGAATAAAATTACATCCGTGCCAACTTCTGCTGAAAATCAAACAATGCAAAAGTCCGACACGGTACTACCGCACGCGGCATGCGGTACTACCGCGCAGGGAGCGGATGTAAAAAATTACATCCGCCCCTACTTCCGCTCATGTTGCCGTGCCAGACCAGGACTCACGGTACTACTGCACGCCCCTACAGCCGCACGAGCGGTTGAGTCTGGTCTGAGGCCACGGTACTACAGCTCCTCATGAGTGGTACTACTGTGGGCACCTACAGTACTACCACAACCTCGTGTGGTACTACCTCAGGGGCCTGCGGTACTACCGCTCCCAGGAGCAGTACTACCGCATGCCCCAGAACAGCAACACTAGGAATCCTTCTCTTTTGCATATATATGAAGAAAACGGAGGATGCTCCAAAGCGCAAAGGGAAAGGCGGTGCAGAGGGAGTAAACGTATACATGATGATTCCACCCGAACCTTTCCAAAGCGGACCCCCTTTAATAGTATGGCTTTCCTACGACCCAAATCCACCGAAAAGAAACGTAGAAAAACACCGTCTTCAATAGTCTTCGAGGGGCACCAAACCTTCTTGTGCCTAGTGACAAAATGTCTGAAAAACTCAAGGCACACGATTAGTCCGCAAAAGCATTGTCATCAGTCACCAAAACACCTTAGGGATAAATATGCCCTTACAATCTCCCCCCTTTTTGGTGGATTGGTGAAAATACGGGATTTGCACAAAGGGAAATAATATAGAACATAAGCAAACCCCACATCTCTAAAATATAGACGGGCTCCCCCTAGATGCGTGCTATCTAGATAAGTGCTTTGGACTGCACAACACGTATACTAGGATCAACACTCCCCCTATATTTTATAGACAATGCATATCTTGCAATAAGAAGGCTAACACTAAACAAGATAGTAAATATGAGCATAACATAAATATCACAATATATCATAAGCTCAATAAGGTACGATAGAGTGCATATGTCTTACACCATATGATAGAACAAGTCTCATGAGCAAACTAAGCCAAAGCAAGCAAGGTTCAACGGAACAAATGCGAGCAAAGCAAACACACACATGACACAAGAAGCACGACACAAGACTCACAAATCCCTACACTCTCTCCCCTTTGGCATCGAGATGACAAAAAGGCAGAGAGGACACCTACAACACAAGTGGTGGCTCAAGCGGAGTAATCACCCGCACGCTCCCCATCAGACTCGGCAGCGGGAACGGTCTCCTCGTTGTCCTCCTCAGAATCAGTCCACTTGAAGCCTTGTTTTGCCATCCACTCATCCTCTGGAGTGATGTGCTCCTTAGAACCGCCAGAAAAATCTTCTCCAAAAAGCCTCATAATCTTCTCCTCGCGGCGGCGACTCTCCTTGGAGGCAACGTGAGTCCTGTACTGCCCCTTTGCCTGCATGCAGAACAAGGCCTTCATCTTGGTCGTCAGGTTCTTAGCCCATGAGGGCTCAGAAGAGGAAGGGGCAAACCCAGCAGAGCGATCCTCATCTGCATCCTCCTCCGCAATCTCCTCCTCATCAACATTCATCTTAGCAGCCTCAGCCTCAGCGCGAGTAGTAGTGTTGGCCCACTGGGGCTTGACACGGATCCTGATGGACTCATGACGAATCCAGTCCGGAGCAAGGAACTCATCACCGGGAAACAGCTTCTCCCAAGTCTCCGAGATCAATAGAAACAGGTACGGTCCATAGATGGGTACCTTGCAGTTGAACACTGTGAACTGAAGCTCACACCACATGATATGTGAGACATCAAGTGGTTGAGACTGATATACACGCGCATCCTCACACGGGAGCATCATATCCACCAGATAGGCATGCACCTTGTCCTTGTCACCGATGCGAGGAAAGAGGGAGTTGCGGAAGATACGATACATGATGTCCAGAAAGGGGTTCAAGACCCACGCCTTCTTGCCGCTGGGAAGCAACTTCTCAACATGATACTGCTGAAGCATGTTCTTGTTAGCTGACTTGGGGTTGGCATGAGGGCGAACACCAACGGGCGTATTGAGCCCCTCATCAGGTACATGGAGCAATCCATGAAGTCCTTACAGGTAGTAGACGACTAACGTCCATTAGTCATCCAGGTCATTTTTCATTCCTCCCCAGTGTGAAAGTGAACCGAAGTAAAGAACTGTGCAATAATCTCACGGTCATAGTTGTCGGATTTCGGGTTCCGGCAGACCCTCTAGATTCGAACACTGGGGTGCGCGCGGAGATTTAGCCTTTTGCCTACCTGCACCTCACTGCCTCGCTATGAATTAAGCAATCAAAGGAACAACACAGGAGACACAGAGTTTATACTGGTTCAGGCCACCATTGTGGTGTAATACCCTACTCCAGTGTGTGGTGTGGTGGATTGCCTCTTGGGCTGATGATGAATGGTACAAGGAAGAACAGCCTCGCAAGGGTCTGTTCTTGGCTGGTGCGATGAACTTCTAGGGAAGTTCAGTCGCTCTCTCTACTGGTTTCTAGGTGAGGATCCGATTGATTTCTCCATGCCCCTACCTTGTGGGTGGCTAGTCCTATTTATAGGCAAAGGCCCTGGTCCTCTTCCCAAATATTGAGCGGGAAGGGCACCAACAACTGGCCATTTTGAAGGGGAACATCTAGTACACTTATCCTGACTAAAGTTGGTCTTCGCCTGCCAAAGGCTCTGGTGGTGATGCCGGCTTGGGCTCCATGATGACTTCCGTCCTGCCGTTTTGCTGGTCTTGGTCTTGTTGCATCGAAATGGATGCCTTTGCTTGATGCTCTCACCCGCGCTTGCTCCCTTTGCACCAAAGAGGAAAGAAGGACACTGCGCGGGCTGGCGCCCGCCTGGCGCCCTTGGTCGTCATGGCTTGCATCATGGGCACCTCGCGAAGTACCCCGCCTTGATCTCTCCGCCTCCTCGCGAGCCACCTTGACGAGGCCGTGCCCGAGGAAGCCTCCTGTCGTCCGCCCCGTGAGGCTTGGCCCCTCGCGAGGGTCTTGAACTCGTGTTGATGAAGATAGGCCATGCTGGGCCACCCCTTGAGCCACGCCGCAGGCTGCAGGCAGGCAAGTCTGGGGACCCCCGTTCCCAGAACACCGACAGTAGCCCCCGGGCCCAAGGCGTGCCCGGACTTGGCTGAGCAGAGAGGCGAAGGGGCAAGTGCGAAGCGCCACGGGCCCTAACAGCCTGCGGCCTCGGGCGCCGCGTGGCGGTTGATTGGACGTGGGCGGCTCTGCTCCCCCACGACGCCTCGTCAACTGTGCAAACTAACAAGTCCCTGCATGCAAAAACCAGTCATGATTACCTGCTATCGTGGAGGCCGACGGTTGGCCTCCTCATGCTATAAGTATGGAGCGGCGCGAGCCATTCCCGTCCATCTTCCTCTGCTACTTCTCCTCTCCTTCATCTTCGCCACTGCTCCGCCTAGCTGCAATGGCTCCGATACGCCGGTTCTCTGCAGAAGAGAAGGGAAAGGCCCCCAGAGAGGGTCCTGACCCGCTTCCACCAAAGAAGCGGTTGGTCCTCTGCCGCCGAGATGAGGGCGCGCGGCAGGAGGCGTCGAGGCCTTGGTGCGAGCGACCGCCGCCAGTGTTCCCGTTGCCTTTGTTCGCCCACCTTGAGGGCCCTGCAGGAGCTGATGCCGAGCGCCATGGACAACGCCGCCATCGGGGCCGGCGGGTCACGGCGGTGCGCGTTGTCCCTCCTGGAGTTCACGCTGAGGGCTCCTCCCGAGAGTTTGTGCTCCACGCCGCCATGCCTCCTTGATCTTGGATTCGCCTTACTCCCTCCTTCACCTTCGGGATTCCGCCGAGGGGGCCTTTCAGGCTCTGGCTGCAACACGCCGATTGCCTGGCTCCCGCGACTGATGCGGATGTCGAGGTCGTCGCTCCAGGTAAGGTCTTCATGACCCATGGCTGGGGCGAGATTGCCCGGGTTTGCGGGACAAGGGGTGCCCTCGTGATCCACCTGGAGTTCGATGGCGCTTCCATGATGCTCTTCAAGGTCTTTGACGAGGTTGGGCGCCGACTGGAGTGCTATCCCAGGGGCAGCGGCAGAAGCTCCAGAGCGGCAGGGACCAGGCCTGCCGTCGCACATTCTTCCAGTAGCTCCTCAAGCGGCAGGGGCGCTGGAGGATCCAGCAACTCTGCCAAGCTCTTCGCGACTCCGGAGACGAGCGACGACAGCTACGAGCCCCCGAGCCTGCGCCGCTCTTGGAGCAGGATGGGCTCGTTAGGCCGCTGCCGTCTCTGATCTGGATGAGGTTGGCGCCGGTGCCTTGCGGCCCACTGTTGATGATGGCGTCTGCCACGACGGTTCCTGTAGTTAGGACTCTTTAGGATACGCGGTTTTATTCCCTGCGAGGAGCCAAGAACACACCCCGTGGGGGCTTGTAAGGTGTCTGTAGCTCCGTTTGTCAATATGATCCTTATCGTGAAGCAGTGCGAGATGTTGATTCCGTCTTAGCTTAGTTTCTTCCTTTCGAACCTCACGAGGGCTTGCTGCTCTGCGCCGACAGGTCCCGGTCCCAAGGAGGCTTCAGCCGTCGCTGGTATGCCAGGTCGTGATGCCGTGGTCAAGGCCAGGAGGTGAGCGGCCCGGGGTCCAGTAAGAGCCCCTAAGTCGCAATGCTCAGGAGGTCCCCTTTAGCGCTCAAGCAGCTATCGTTCGGTGAGAAAGGAATGCGACGTTGCTAGCACGGGATTGCATTAGATGCAGTGACGGTGCAGCGATGGCTAGTGTTTCCGGAGGGTGACTTATCTCGAGAGGCAGAAAATGCTTCCTGGTGCGACGCTAGGTCCGTGCATTGGCCAGCGAGGGGTTGCCTGGCGAGGTCCCCGCGTGCCTCTTCCCTCTCGCCTCTGCTCCCCTTTCTGCTCTACGTCCTCGGGTCCCGGCCCTCGAGCGGGTCTCAGCCGTCGCTGGTTTGCCAGGTCGCGATGCCGTGGACAAAGCCAGAGGGTGAGGGCTGGAGAGCCAGTAGGAGCCCTGAGTCGCGATACTTAGGTACCCCCCTTTAACGTGCAAGCGGTTTGCGCGGATGAGAGTGAAGAGGACAGCGTGAGGGCCTCGCCCGGCGCTTCTCCTTGGAGGGATCCTGAAGGGCCGACACAAAAGAGCAAAAGGTCGCTATGACAAGCGGCGGTCAGCCGCTAGTTGCTTTGGAGAGGCGACGAGGCACTAAAGGCCTGATGAGGTGTATCGAGGCACCCATGAGCCAGCACGGGACTCACGGGGCCCTACCCCAAGGCGGGTTGCGCCCGGCACTGGGCCTTAACTTGTGATGTGTTCCTGCAAATTTGGCCAGATGCCGATGCTCTACGTCCTCGGGTCCCGGCCCTCGAGCGAGTCTCAGCCGTCGCTGGTTTGCCAGGGCGCGATGCCGTGGACAAAACCAGGGGGTGAGGGCTGGAGAGCCAGTAGGAGCCCTGAGTCGCGATGCTCAGGTACCCCCCCTTTAACGCGCAAGCTTGGTTAGATGTCGACGCTCTACGTCCTCGGGTCCCGGCCCTCGAGCGAGTCTCAGCCGTTGCTGGTTTGCCAGGGCGCGATGCCGTGGACAAAACTAGAGGGTGAGGGTTGGAGAGCCGGTAGGATCCCTGAGTCGCGATGCTCATGTACCCCCCCCCCTTTAATGCGCAAGCTGCCGACACGAAGGAAGAAGGGGTGCCACGGACAGACACCAAATAACAAGCATGATGGGTCGAATGCATAGCCAGAAAAATAAATGCAAGAGGGATACATGCTGCCGGGTCTGACCCGAGTGACTTGGGGATGATGCAGCCCGAGGGGCGCCCCCAACAAGGTAAGCTAAAAACATGAACAAAAGGGATACACGCCGCAGGGACGGACCCACGTGGCCTGGGAATGATGCAGCCCTGGGGGCGCTCCCAGCTGGAAATGAAACTTGAAAGATGTCACCTGATAGTGTTGACGATGAAGGGGTGTTGAAGTAGCAGACGAAGCGGGCTGCGGGAGCCGATCTTCATGAGCCCCTAGGCCCAGGGGCCTCGGGAGGCTCCGGAGGCGCCGGTGGCTCCTCGCGAACCATCTCCATCTCCGCCAGGACTGCGGAACGCCTGGCCTCCTGAGCCTCCAGGATGCTCCTCATGAGGCGCTGGCGCACCACAGCTGCGTTCGGCAAGCCGTAGGGCATGCGAACGTAGCTGTGGGGTGGGCCTTCGCAGCGCCCCACGCGTGAGGGCCAGAAGCGCTCCTGAGAGGCGGCTTGGTTGAGCCCTGCGATGTCGATGCAGACGCGCAGCCCACCATCCTCGCCTGGATGGGGAGCTACGGCGGGTAAGCGGCGGCTGTCACTCATGACTCTTGACTCCTGCAACTCCTGTCTGACCTGACTGACGAACTCCTGAGGGTTTGGCCCTCCTTACTTTGCTCCTTCCTGAGGGAAACATGCTCTGAAACACGCCTCCAAGTGGTGCCCAAGCGCCTCCCTCGTGACCTTAGCAAGGTCGGTGGCCCTCCATGGGGGAGCCTCCGAGCCCTGCTTGAGGAGGGCGCCGGGCGCGCCTCCCTATGCGACAGAAGGAGGTGCCCCCTGAGCAGGCGCAGTCCCTGAGGGGCCTGCCTCCTGAGGGGCCGGGCCTGGCGATGTCTTCTTCTTCTTGGGAGCGGCTTCGGGGAGCCTCCCACTCTCGCGATCTGGGTCTTCAAGTGATGCGGCCTGAAAAGTTCGTTCCCGGGAGCACACTGCGTCTCTTTCTTCATAGGGCACCGTGATGACTCCACCGCTTCCTGGCATCTTGAGGATGTTGTAGCCGTGATGAGTCACGGCCATGAACTTGGCGAGAGCTGGGTAGCCGAGGATGGCGTTGTATGGCAGGCGGATGTGGGCGACGTCGAAGTCAATGAGCTTAGTGCGGTAGTTGTTGCAGGCTCCGAAGGTGACAGGGAGGCGAACCTGCCCGATTGGGACTGTGGAGCCGTTGGTGACTCCAGAGAAAGGCTTGGTTGGCTGAAGCTGATCGTAAGGCACTTGGAGATTGTTGAATGTCTCTACGGACATGACATTGAGCCCTGCCCCGCCGTTGATGAGGGTCCTAGTGACTTGCACGTTACTGATAACCGGGGAGCAAAGCATTGGGAGGACTCCGGCTGTGGCCGCGCACTTGAGCTGATCTGCTGAAGTGAACATGATGGCGCACGCCGACCACCTGAGGGGGTGCGTGGCTTCAAGCTTGGGGAGGACTGCATTCACTTCGCGGGCGAACTGCTTGAAGATGCATTGAGAGGCTGGGGCCTGAGCTCCGCCCAGGATGCAGGCGATCGCGCGTGGCTCCTGGAAGCCCCTAGCCCCCTTGTCCTGATGATGGTCCTCGTTTCTCCTTGGCTGCGGAGGCAGTGGAGGGAGGCATGCATTTACTTGCGGGCGATCCTCGCGACGCTGATCCCTCCAGTCTCCCTCGCGAGGCTGATCCTGCCAGCGATCCTCGCGAGGTCGGTCGTGCCACCCTTGGCGAGGGCCGCGGTCTTCCCAGCGTCCTGCGTTCCTTCCTCCTCCTTGGCCGTAGCCACGGTCATTGCAGTCGGGGCGCCGGCCGACCCTTCCTTCTCGCATGGCTCGGAGCTCTTGGCATTCGTTGGTGTTGTGGGTGTGGAGGTCGTGGTACACACAGTACCAGCTGCCCTTGAAAGACTCGGGCTGATCTCTGCCCCGCTTGGTGTCTGGTTCTGCCGCGAGCACGGCAGCCCCCTTGCGCTTCACGTCCTTGGCCTTGGATTTCTTCTCTTCTGGGTCTGCGGCTGGCAGCTCGAGAAGGGAGAGGCGCCCTTCCTCAGCCCTGGCGCACTTGGTTGCCAGGTTGAACAACTCCAAGGAAGTGCACAGATCTTCATGCATCGCCAGCTCCTCCTTCATCTTGACGTCACGCACACTGTCGGAGAAGGCCGAGATGATGGCCTCCTCGGTCACCCTGGGAATCTTGAGTCGTGCGCTATTGAAGCACTGGATGTACTTCTGCAGGGTCTCCCCTGGTTGCTGCTTGATGCGGCGCATGTTGCTCACGGCAGGTGGCCGGTCGCGAGTACCTTGGAAGTTGGCGATGAAACGGGTGCGCATCTCGTCCTAGGAGGAGATCGTGCCTGGGGCTAGGTTCAGGAGCCAGGTGCAGGCCCCGTCCTTGAGTGCCATGGGAAACCAGTTCTCCATGAACTTCTCATCCCCGTTGGCCGCTTCGATGCCCAGCTCGTAGAGCTGGAGGAACTCCGCGGGGTTGGCTGTGCCGTCGTAGCGAGGGGGAAGGTTCGGCTTGAACTTGCAGGGCCACGCGACGCTGTGTAGCTCGGTGGTGAAGGCGCGGCAGCCTACTGTGGCCACGGGAGGCCTCTGGTGACGAGGAGCTTGGTCTTGTGGGCCCCCATGCACTGCAACTGCGAGCAGCGCGGGGTCTTGGTGCGCCGGAGCGGGAGTGTGGCGCGACGGGCTGGAGCAGGGAGCACTCGGGCAGCTTCTTGGGGGCGAGGAACCTCTTGGCAGCTCCGCTCTTGCTGCGCTGGTGCCGGACGGGGTGGGTTCCATCCAGGGGCCACGCGCCTTGGGACCAGGGCGCCTTCTTGAGGGGGAGGCTGCTGAGGCACCCCCAGAGCTTCATTGCCCGCGCAGGGCGGGGCGCGGTGCAACGAGAAGGACGGCGTGGGGGAGCCCCCTGCGGCGCGGACGATCTCGGCGACGCGGTCGAGCCATTCTTTGTAGACGTTGTCGACCGGACGGTAGCGCAGGAGCTCGTTTGCTGCGATGAGCGCAGCCCGAGCCTCCATGGCCGCGCAGGGCGCGCGGGACGAAGAACCGGCCGGGGTGAGCGAGGGAGTGGCAGTGCGTCCATCTCGTCTCATGGATGGATGCTGGGACGATGCCTGATGCTCGTTCCCCGCCGGGCCGGTGGCGGCGTTGACGGCGGGCGACGGGGAACGGCGGGGGTGGCCGCCGACGGGGGCCGTCTGGGCAACGCGAGAAGCGAGAGCGGCTCAGCGCTCGGCACGGGCCTGACGAGCGTGTGACATGGACGCGATGGTCGGTGAAGAACAGGGCGGTGGAAGACAAATTCAGGCGCACCCCTACCTAGCGTGCCAAATGTTGGATTTCGGGTTCCGGCAGACCCTCTAGACTCGAACACTGGGGTGCACGCGGAGATTTAGCCTTCTGCCTACCTGCACCTCACCGCGTCGCTATGAACTAAGCAATCAAAGGAACAACACAAGAGACACAGAGTTTATACTGGTTCAGGCCACCATTGTGGTGTAATACCCTATTCCAGTGTGTGGTGTGGTGGATTGCCTCTTGGGATGATGATGAACAGTACAAGGAAGAACAACCTCGCGAGGGTCTGTTCTTGGCTGGTGCGATGAACTGCTAGGGGAGTTCAGTCGCTCTCTCTACTGGTTTCTAGGTGAGGATCCGATTGATTTCTCCATGCCCCTACCTTGTGGGTGGCTAGTCCTATTTATAGGCAAAGGCCCTGGGCCTCTTCCCAAATATTGAGCGGGAAGGGCGCCAACAACTGGCCATTTTGAAGGGGAACATCTAGTACACTTATCCTGACTAAAGTTGGTCCTCGCCTGCCAAAGGCTCTGGTGGTGATGCCGGCTTGGGCTCCACGATGACTTCCGTCCTGCCGTTCTGCTGGTCTTGGTCTTGTTGCACCGAAATGGATGCCTTTGCTTCATGCTCTCGCCTGCGCTTGCTCCCTTTGCACCAAAGAGGAAAGAAGGACACTGCGCGGGCTGGCACCCGCCTGGCGCCCTTGGTCGTCATGGCTTGCGTCATGGGCGCCTCGCGAAGTACCCCGCCTTGATCTCTCCGCCTCCTCGCAAGCCAGCCTGACGAGGCCGTGCCCGAGGAAGCCTCCTGTCATCCGCCCCGCGAGGCTTGGCCCCTCGCAAGGGTCTTGAACTCGTGTTGATGAAGATGGGCCATGCTGGGCCGCCCCTTGAGCCACGCCGCAGGCCGTAGGCAGGCAAGTCTAGGGACCCCCGTTCCCAGAACACCGACAATAGTCCAGGTGGAAGGAGATTACATGCTCAATGCCAAACTACTCCACCAGATCTAGAGCCTCACCAAAGTAAGTACGGTGCTTGTCCTGCCTCATGTGATGCATGTCAATCCAGTGCACATCCACATAGGTGTTCTGCTTGTCCTTGATCACATCCAGATAAATGAGAGCCTACTGCTTGGTCCAAAACAGGTCATTCCCTCTGAAGTTGGCACGGGGATTCACATACGGGTTGATCTGCCTTTGAGAGATAAACTCAGTAGAGGGTATCTCGTCCATGCCCTTTGCGGGTTCCTTGTACTTGCTAGCAGTGGTCTTGACATTGCGCTTGGGGGCACTAGAGCCCTCTGGAGCTTTGTCTGGGTTGCGCAGACGCTTGGAGCTAGTGTCACGACTGGGATTGGAACGGCGAGCAGGGGCACCGGAGCGACCACCTAAGACACAAAACACAAAACACACACAAAAAGCGAGAAGCATCAATGCAAAGAACACAACAAAGCAGGTGAAACAAGTAGAAGTAGCACGTGATAATTGCCACATGAGGGATTTGAGACAACAGTAGTATCACAGTGTTGTGCGGTACTAAAATTTTAGTGCTGCTCCTAGCCATGATAGTACCGCGCCAGGGAGGCATGGTAGTACTGTGTCAAGGTGCGGCAGTAAAATTTTAGTGTCGTGCCTCGCGCGGTAGTACCGCTCCTGAGGAGCAGTAGTACCGGACGAGCGGTAGTACCGCACCGGAGATGCGGTAGTACCGCATGGTTGCAGATCCAAAACCACAACTTGATCTGTGCACAGCCGTGACAACAACGCGATACTACGGTCAATCAAATCCATCATAGGGCAACATAGCAAGTACCATCTCTACGCATTACTACTCTCCTACATCCTACTCTTGCAAAGATTTAGCCTAAAATCTCAAGAACAACATGCATCTCCCCAAAAACCTAGAAGCAAAAGAATGAACCAAAAAGAGAGGGATTTGGGGAGAAACCTTGTTCCATGGCAAGAGGAAGTGGTGGGGAACGATCCCACCGGTCGGAATCCTAGGAGAGCGGCTGAAGACGGATATCCGGTGAGGGCCTCCGGCACCGTTCTTGGGCAGGAGAGAGAGAGAGAGGCGGCGTGGGGAGAAAGAGTGAATGGGTATGGGGGTGTTGGAACTCCCCCTGCCCGCTCTTAACCCCACGCACTCGCTACTCTGCAGTAGTACCGCGCATCCTTGCGGTAGTAACGCCCAGGCGGAAGTATCTTGCCATGGGCGGTAGTACTGCTCCACCAGCGGCTGTAAAAAATTACTGCCGTGCTAGTTGCGATAGTACCGTGTCCTTGCGGTAGTACCGTGGCAGGCCATGGTAGTACCGTGAACCCAAGTAAATGCAGTTTCAAACAAAAGGTAGAAACACCTTTGCACGGAACCTTCAAGCAAACGAACACACCAACGAGCTAACAAACGAGACACCACAAGCACAAGCTCGACACGAAGAAAGAAAAGCAAGAGACAACAAGGACCAAAACGAGACACAACCTCTCCAAGGAGAGGGAGGTGGCCGGAGCCACCTATGTTTGAGTCGATTGGTATGGCACCGCGAAGAATTATCCTTGGGCCCATGACCAAAACTTGTCTTCAAAGCACAAGTACCATAAAAATGGCTATCCGTTTGGTTTGGCCAACTAGATTGGTAGTTCTTGCAATGGGAGAAGTGCTTAGCTTTGGGTTTAATCTTGCGGAGACCTTACCCAGTGACAGAAAGGGTTGCAAGGCACATATTGTATTGTTGCCATCGAGGATAACAAGATGGGGTATTTATCATATTGCATGAATTTATTCCTCTACATCATGTCATCTTGCTTAAGGCGTTACTCTATTTTTAACTTAATACTCTAGATGCATGCTGGATAGCAGTCGATGAGTGGAGTAATAGTAGTAGATGCAGAATCGTTTCGGTCTACTTGTCACAGACGTGATGCCTATATACATGATCATTGCCTGGATAACCTCATAACTATGCTCAATTCTGTCAATTGGTCAACAGTAATTTGTTCACCCACCGTAGAATACTTATGCTCTTAAGAGAAGCCACTAGTGAAACCTATGGCCCCTGGGTCTATTCTCATCATATCAATCTCCATCACTTTATTTACTTGCTTTTGCTTTTACTTTTTACTTTGCATCTTTATACCAAAAATACCAAAAATATTATCTCTATCAGATCTCACCCTAGTAAGTGACCGTGAAGGGATTGACAACCCCTAAACGTTGGTTGCGAGTAGCTATTGTTTTGTGCAGGTACGAGGGACTTGCGCGTGGTCTCCTACTGGATTGATACCTTGGTTCTCAAAAACTGAGGGAAATACTTACGGTACTGTGCTGCATCATCCTCTCCTCTTCGGGGAAATCCAACGCAAGCTCGAGACATAGCAAGGTGCTCATAGGTGTCCGATGATCCTGGCTTCCTGAATGAGCAGCAAGCGCTGTATCAGACCATCCGTAGGGCCCGCGAGGCCCTCTCCGTTGTCCTTCGAGTTGTTGCGCTCGCCATGGCACCGAGCATTGTTAACATCGTCAACGAACATGAGGATTCAGGAGATGACTTTATTTTGACTGGATGACACTAGGGACCCACTGGGGCCATAGCCGTACGTACGCAAGTGCCTCCTTATTATGTACAACTATATATATTTTTTGCTTTCTCCTGGTTTCCTGACATCACGGTCCCACACCATTGTCAACCTATGTAGTCAATATAAACGAGAGAATTGCACAAGGTGCGGCCGACAGCTGGGACCAAGCAGCTCGAGCAATATTTGTGTTTTTGAGGCATGAGCACTGTAGAGTTTTTCTTGGCGATGATTTCGTTGTTGTTCAGAGGAGAGCAGGGTATTAACTGGGCGGGCTGTGGCCCGTCTAGCCCAGGCCAGATATCCAGCCCAGATACTAATTTTTTCAAGATGAAAATGGCTAGCCCAGCTATACGTTTTTTGAGGAATACCCAGTCAAGGTCAACTTGTTATTCTCCACCCCGCTGTGCTGCAAATCTTTCCTAGGAGGGATGCATTAGGCTTAATAGGAAAATGGGCTTTAAAAAATAATAAATGTGATGTAATTATAAAAACAGGGAAGTAACTATAAAAAATACACCAAACACAAAATTAGTTTATAAAATATTATTTATGGATTTTGAAAATGTTAAATTTTCATTGTTGCGCGTGCAATGTTTCATTGGATTTTTACGTAATACAAATTTATGTTTAATCTGACTAGAAATTTTGGGATAAAAATATTTCGGATCCCATCAAAATGTGGGAAGTTTTATTGAATTTTGTCTTCAATGGTTGGTTGAAATTATTAATCGTTGTCCTAGCTAGAAATGGGCTGTACTTTTAACAAACTGTAAATGGGCTATTGTAAATTCCATTACAATTCAAAATGGGTTGTACATTCTTACAAAATGCAAATGGGCTATAAGTTCTCTGCCACACACTTGTGGGCCTACTAAGTGACGCGTCCCCTAAAAAAAATAAGTTGATGCGTATGCAAGGCTTTGTCAACTTATTATAGTCAACACACGGTTCTAGCAGCAGTGGCCGTTGGATGTCTGTCCAACGGATGTCGTGCTTCTTCTTCAATCTCGGATATTCTTAGCTTCGGCCGCCCAAAAAATGATTCCTCCCCCTGACATCTGGGGCGCACCGTTTCGGAGGCTGACCTGTGGGCCTACTAAGTTGGAGCGTACCAAGGGCTTTGTCAACTTAGTCAATATAAACGATTCTAGCTTCAGTGACCGTATGATGTCCATCCAACGGCCGTAGTGCTTCTTCAACCTCTGGTCTTCTTGCTCTAGCCGCCCAAAGCAGCGCCGATCGTGCCGCCTGCTCCTGCCTCTTGTGGCTGCTGTGCTGCCACGGAGGCCTCACCGCCCCCATACTACTCCCACCGCTGGCCAGGCCATCCCTCCACTTACCCACACCCCCTGTTATTCTGCGGTGACGGCAACCTCACACCATAGTCGAACCAGTGAACCCTCGTACTCCTCTCCGCGCGGGCTTCCACTGTTGCATCTTCCCCGGCTCCGCGTCGTCCCCTTCCTAGGCCTCGCCATCGTCCACCACCCTGGTGCTCTCGGCGCGGCGTGGTCAACGTGGTCAACGACCGACTTCCATCGGAAGAGTACTGTACGTGGAGAGGCTGACAGCTGGGTCCACGGCGGCCGCAAGGAAGTGCCTCCTTAGTTTGTGCAAAATAATTATTCCTCCACCTGACAGCAGGGACCCACCGGACGGGCCACCTTATTTCGCAAAAAAAACGTTTCCCCCTTGACTGCCGGGACCCACCGGACGGGCCACTGTATTTCACGAAAAAACGTTTCCCCCGCTGTTAGCTCGGATCCATCGGAAGTGCCTCCTTATTACGCACAAAAAAGAATACTCCCCCTGCTAGTTGGGACCCACCTTGGTGGGAGGCTGACTTGTGGGCCTACTAAGTTGACGGAGACGGAGGGCTTTGTCAACTTAGTCAATATGAACGATTCTAGCTCCAGTGACCGTACTATGTCCATCCAACGGCCGTAGTGCTTCTTCAACCTCTGGTCTTCTTGCTCTAGCCGCCCAAAGCAGCACCGGTCGTGCCGCCTGCTCCTGCCTCCCGTGGCCGGCTGTGCTACCTGATACGTCTCCAATGTATCTATAATTTTTGATTGCTCCATGCTACTTTATCTACTGTTTTAGGCAATATTGGGCTTTATTGTCCACTTTTATATTATTTTTGGGACTAACCTATTAACCAGAGGCCTGGCCCAGATTTGCTGTTTTATGCCTATTTCAGTGTTTCGAGGAAAAGGAATATCAGCCGGAGTCAAAATGGAACGAAATCAACTTGAGAAGTTAATTTTGGAAGGAAACCCACCTGTTAGACTTGGAGTGCACATCAGGGGAGTCCCTGGCTGCCCACGAGGGTGGGGGCGCGCCCACCCCCCTAGGGCGCACCCCTGCCTCGTGAGCACCCCGGAGGTCCACCGACGTACCCCTTGCACCCATATATACCTATGTACCCTAAAACTTCCAGAACAGAAGATAGATCGGGAGTTCCGCCGCCGCAAGCCTCTGTAGCCACCAAAAACCTCTCGGGAGCCCGTTCCGGCACCCTGCCACAGGGGGATCCCATCACCGGTGGCCATCTTCATCATCCCGGCACTATCCATGACGAGGAGGGAGTAGTTCACCCTCGGGGATGAGGGTATGTACCAGTAGCTATGTGTTTGATCTCTCTCTCTCTCTCGTGTTCTCTCTCGTGTTCCCTTTATGGCACGATCTTGATGTATCCCGAGCTTTGCTATTGTAGTTGGATCTTATGATGTTTCTTCCCCTCTACTCTCTTGTGATGAATTGAGTTTCCCCTTTGAAGTTATCTTATCAGATTGAGTCTTTTATGAGAACACTTGATGTATGTCTTGTGATCCACTTGATGTATGTTTTGGTGATCAACTTGCGGGTTTCGTGACATTGGGAACCTATGCATAGGGGTTGGCACACGTTCTTGACTCTCCGGTAGTAGCTTTGGCGCACTCTTTGAAGTACTTTTATGTTGGTTGGATGAATCTAAGATTGTGTGATGCATATCGTATAATCATGCCCACGGATACTTGAGGTGACAATGGAGTATCTAGGTGACATTAGGGTTTTGGTTGATTTGTGTCTTAAGGTGTTATTCTAGTACGAACTCTTTTATAGATTGATCTGAAAGAATAACTTTGAGGTGGTTTCGTACCCTACCATAATCTCTACGTTTGTTCTCCGCTATTAGTGGCTTTGGAGTGACTCTTTGTTGCATGTTGAGGGCTTGTTATATGATCTATCTATGTTATTATTGTTGAGAGAACTTGCACTAGCGAAAGTATGAACCCTAGGCCTTGTTTCCTATCATTGCAATACCATTTATGCTCACTTTTACCACTTTTTACCTTGCTATTTTTATTATTTCAGATTACAAAAACCTATCTCTACTATCTATTTTGCACTTGTATCACCATCTCTTCGCCGAACTAGTGCACCTATACAATTACCATTGTATTGGGTGTGTTGGGGACACAAGAGACTCTTTGTTATTTGGTTGTAGCGTTGTTTGAGAGAGACCATCTTCATCCTACGCCTCCTATGGATTGATAAACCTTAGGTCCTCCACTTGAGGGAAATTTCCTACTGTCCGACAAACCTGTGCACTTGCAGGCCCAACAACGTCTACAAGAAGAACGATGTTTAGTAGACATCAAGCTCTTTTCTGGCGCCGTTGCCGGGGAGGCTAGGTAAAGGGCGCTCACTCACACCCCGTCAACTAAGCTCTTTTCTGGTGCCGTTGCCGGCGAGGTTAGCGCTTGAAGGTATATCTTTAGATCTTGCAATCGAATCTTTTTGTTTCTTGTTTTATCACTAGTTTAGTTTATAAAAGAAAACTACAAAAAAATGGAATTGAGTTTGTCTCATACGCTTCGTCTTTTTAATATCTTTCGTGAGTATGATGGAAAGGAAAATTGTGCTCAAGTACTAGAAGAAGAATTACATAGAATTCTTGGCATAAAATATGTGAATGATGAGCATGATTGCAATGTTGTTAGTATGAATTCCTTGAATATCCATGATGCTAATGATATGCAAAGCCACAAGCTTGGGGAAGCTATGTTTGATGGAGATGATATTTTTTGTCCCCCAAGCTTTGATGAGCAAATTTACTATGATGAAAGCATGCCTCCTATCTGTGATGATTATTGTGATGACACATATGCTTTAAATAATAATGATAATCATGAAACTTGTTATCTTGATCTTAATTTTCAATCATATGATAGTTATTTTGTTGTGTTTGCTCCCACTACTATTCCGAATGAGAAGAATTTTGCTTATGCGGAGAGTATTAAAAATTCTATGCAGGTAGATCATGAAAAGAATGCTTTAGGTGCTGGTTATATTGTTGAATTCATTCATGATGATACTAAAAATTATTATGAGGGAGGAATATATGCTTGTAGGAGTTGCAATAATGTCAAGTTTCCTCTCTATGTGCTTCAATTTTCGAACTTATGCTTGTTTTACCTTCCTATGCTTGTTGATTATTGTTCCCGTAAGTTGTTTGCTCACAAAATCCCTATGCATAGGAAGTGGGTTAGACTTAAATGTGCTAGTCATATGCTTCATGATGCTCCCGTTATGTTTCAATTCTTATCTTTTATGTGAGCATCATTGTCATCATCATGCCTAGCTAGAAAGGCATTAAAGAAAAGCTCTTGTTGGGAGACAACCCAATATTTACCCTTACTGTTTTTTGTGTGTCCACATGATTATGATACTGTAGTAATCATGTTTTATAGCTTTTGTTTCAATAAAGTGCCAAGTAGAACCTTCGGGAAGACTTGGGTGAAGTTTATGTGATCTTGCTGTGAAAAACAGAAACTTTAGCGCTCACGAGTTTAGCTGCCATTTTTTACTGGAGAGTGATTTTAGGTTGATTATTTTTGCAGATGATTAATAGACAAATGTCTCAGGTCCATCAATTTATTTCATAATTTTTGGGGTTCCAGAAGTATACGTTTTATACAGATTACTTCAGACTGTACTGTTTTGGCAGATTGCTGTTATGGTTGCATTGTTTGCATATGTTTGCTTGTTTAATGATTCTATTTGAGGATAGGAGTATTAAATATACAGAGGCATTTAGTATGCAATGTTGAATAATAATTTTAGTGATTTGTTACAGTAGAAAATGATAAGGTTTTGCATTGGTTTATACTAACCTATCTCACGAGTTCTTGTTGAGTTTATTGTGAATGAAGCTTTTGATAAAAAGAGAAACCATGATATGAGAGGAATTAAGGAGACACAAAATTTCAAGCTTGGGGATGCCCAAGGCACCCCAAGATAATATTTCAAGAAGTCTCAAGCATCTAATCTTGGGGATGCCCCGGTAGGCATCCCACCTTTCTTCTTCAACAACTATCGGTTAGTATCGGTTGAGCCTAAGTTTTTGCTTCTTCACATGAGTTGTGCTATCCTTGCAATGTAGTTTTCTTTAGCTTTGCTTGCTGTTTGAATAAAGTATCAAGATCTGAAAGTATTAATTGGGAGAGTCTTCACATAGTTGCATAATTATTCGACTACTTATTGATCTTCACTTATATCTTTCGGAGTAGTTTGTTATTGCTCTAGTACTTCACTTATATCTTTTAGAGCACGTTGGTGAATTTGCTTTATAGAAACTATTGATCTCTCATGCTTCACTTAGATTATTTTGAGAGTCGTTAATAGCATGGTAATTTGCTTAATATTAATATACTTGGTATTCAAGATATGTGAAACTTTCCTTTGAGTGCGTTGAATACTAAGATAAGTTTGATGCTTGATAATTGTTTTGAGATATGGAGGTGATAATATCAAAGCAATGCTAGTTGGGTGATTATGAATTTAAAGAATGCTTGTGTTGAAGTTTGTGATTCCCGTAGCATGCACGTATGGTGAACCGCTTTGTGATGAAGTCGGAGCACAATTTTATTTATTGATTGTCTTCCTTATGAGTGGCGGTTGGGGACGAGCGATGGTCTTTTCCTACCAATCTATCCCCCTAGGAGCATGCGCGTAGTGCTTTGGTTTTTGATGACTTCTAATTTTTTGCAATAAGTATATGAGTCCTTTATGACTAATGTTGAGTCCATGGATTATACACACCCTTTCACCCTTCCACCATTGCTAGCCTTTCTAATACCGCGCACTTTTCGCCGTTATCATACACCCACCATATACCTTCCTCAAAACAGCCACCATACCTACCTATCATGGCATTTCCATAGCCATTCTAAGATATATTGCCATGCAACTTTCCACCCTTTCGTTCATATGACACACATTACTTTTTTCATATTGCTTTTTGCATGAACATGTAGTTGACATTGTATTTGTGGCAAGGCCACCTTCATAATTTTCATACATGTCACTCTTGATTCATTGCATATCCCGGTACACCGCTGGAGGCATTCATATAGAGTCATATTTTGTTCTAAGTATCGAGTTGTAATTGTTGAGTTGTAAAAATAAAACTGTGATGATCATCATTATTAGAGCATTGTCCCAGTGAGGAAAGGATGATGGCTATGATTCCCCCATAAGTCGGGATGAGACTTCGGACTTTACAAAAATAAAAGAGGCCAAAGAAGCCCACCAAAAAGAGGCCATAGAAATAGAGAAAAGGCCCAAACAAAGAAAACAAAAAAAGAGAGAAAAAGAGAGAAGGGACAATGTTACTATCCTTTTACCACACTTGTGCTTCAAAGTAGCACCATGATCTTCATAATAGAGAGTCTCTCGTTTCGTCACTTTCATATACTAGTGGGAATTTTTCATTATAGAACTTGGCTTGTATATTCCAATGATGGGCTTCCTCAAAAGTGCCCTAGGTCTTCGTGAGCAAGCAAGTTGGATGCACACCCACTTAGTTTCTTTTGTTGAGCTTTCATATACTTATACCTCTAGTGCATCCGTTGCATGGCAATACCTACTCACTCACATTGATATCTATTAATGGGCATCTCCATAGCCCGTTGATAGGCCTAGTTGATGTGAGACTATCTTCTCCTTTTTTGTCTTCTCCACAACCACCATTCTATTCCACCTATAGTGTTATGTCCATGGCTCACGCTCATGTATTGCGTGAAAGTTGAAAAAGGTTGAGATTATTAAAGTATGAAACAATTGCTTGGCTCGTCATCGGGGTTGTGCATGATTAAATACTTTGTGTGATGAAGATAGAGCTTAGCCAGACTATATGATTTTGTAGGGATAACTTTCTTTAACCATCCTATTTTGAGAAGACATGATTGCTTTGATTAGTATGCTTGAAGTATTATTATTTTTATGTCAATATGAACTTTTGTCTTGAATCTTTCGGATCTGAATATTCATACCACAATTAAGAAGATTTACATTGAAATTATGCCAAAGTATCACTCCGCATCAAAAATTCTTTTTTATCATTTACCTACTCGAGGACGAGCAGGAATTAAGCTTGGGGATGCTTGATACGTCTCCAACGTATCTATAATTTTTGATTGCTCCATGCTACTTTATCTACTGTTTTAGGCAATATTGCGCTTTATTATCCACTTCTATATTATTTTTGGGACTAACCTATTAACCGGAGGCCCAGCCCAGATTTGTTGTTTTATGCCTATTTTAGTGTTTCAAGGAAAAGGAATATCACACGGAGTCAAAATGGAACGAAATCAACTAGAGAAGTTAATTTTGGAAGGAAACCCACCTGTTAGACTTGGAGTGCACGTCAGGGGAGTCCCTGGCTGCCCACGAGGGTGGGGGCGTGCCCACCCCCCTAGGGCGCGCCCCCCTACCTCGTGAGCACCCTAGAGGTCCACCGACGTACCCCTTGCACCCATATATACCTATGTACCCTAAAACTTCCAGAACAGAAGATAGATCGGGAGTTCCACCGCCGTAAGCCTCTGTAGCCACCAAAAACCTCTCGGGAGCCCGTTCCGGCACCCTGCCACAGGGGGATCCCATCACCGGTGGCCATCTTCATCATCTCGGCGCTATCCATGATGAGGAGGGAGTAGTTCACCCTCGGGGCTGAGGGTATGTACCAGTAGCTATGTGTTCTTTCTCGTGTTCCCTCTATGGCACAATCTTGATGTATCTCGAGCTTTGCTATTGTAGTTGGATCTTATGATGTTTCTCCCCCTCTACTCTCTTGTGATGAATTGAGTTTCCCCTTTGAAGTTATCTTATCGGAATGAGTCTTTTATGAGAACACTTGATGTATGTTTTGGTGATCAACTTGCGGGTGTCGTGACATTGGTAACCTATGCATAGGGGTTGGCACACATTCTTGAGTCTCCGGTAGTAGCTTTGGGGCACTCTTTGAAGTACTTTTATGTTGGTTGGATGAATCTGAGATTGTGTGATGCATATCGTATAATCATGCCCACGGATACTTGAGGTGACAATGGAGTATCTAGGTGACATTAGGGTTTTGGTTGATTTGTGTCTTAAGGTGTTATTCTAGTACAAACTCTTTTATAGATTGATCCGAAAGAATAACTTTGAGGTGGTTTCGTACCCTACCATAATCTCTACGTTTTTTTCTCCGCTATTAGTGGCTTTGGAGTGACTCTTTGTTGCATGTTGAGGGCTTGTTATATGATCTATCTATGTTATTATTGTTGAGAGAACTTGCACTAGCGAAAGTATGAACCCTAGGCCTTGTTTCCTATCATTGCAATACTATTTACGCTCACTTTTACCACTTGTTACCTTGCTGTTTTTATTATTTCAGATTACAAAAACCTATATCTACTATCTATTTTGCACTTGTATCACCATCTCTTCGCCAAACTAGTGCACCTATACAATTTACCATTGTATTGGGTGTGTTGGGGACACAAGAGACTCTTTGTTATTTGGTTGCAGGGTTGTTTGAGAGAGACCATCTTCATCCTACGCCTCCTACGGATTGATAAACCTTAGGTCATCCACTTGAGGGAAATTTGCTACTCTCCTACAAACCTGTGCACTTGCAGGCCCAACAACGTCTACAAGAAGAAGGTTGTGTAGTAGACATCACTGCCGTGGAGGCCTCACCGCCCCCTACTATTCCCACCACTGGCCAGGCCCTGCGGCGACGGCAGCCTCACACCGCAGCCGAACGAGTGAACTCTCATACTCCTCTCCGCGTGGGCATCCACTGCCGCGTCTTCACCGGCTCCGTGTCGTTCCCTTCCTAGGCCTCGCTGTCGTCCACCGTCCTGGTGCTCTTGGCACAGCGTGGTCAACGTGGTCAAGGAACGACTTCCATCGGACGTGGACTGTACATGGAGAGATTGTACATGGACTGTACGTGGTCAACGTGGACTATATGTGGACTGTACGTGGACTGTACAGCTGGGTCCACGGCCGCAGCAAGGAAGTGCCTCCTTATTACGCGCAAAATAATTATCCTCCACCTGACAGGAGGGACCCACCGGACGGGCCACCGTATTTCACAAAAAAAACATTTCTCCCTGACTGTTGGGACCCACCAGCTACACCTTCACACGCAAGGAAGTGCGTCCGGGCAAAAAAAACGATTCGCCCCCCCCCCCCGATTGTTGGGACCCACTAGCTACATCTTCGCACGCAAGGAAGTGCCTGACAGTTGGGACCCACCTGGTCGAAGCGTACGTAGCATTGTCATTCTGGTCGCGAACGTGTACGTACATATATACTGGTCGATGTAGAGGCGCACACGTGTCGTAGTAGAGGCGGGCACGTGTTGTAGTAGAGGCGCGTATGTGTCGTAGTAGAGGCGCGCACGTAGCATGTACACGTACGTACAGCGGCCAGTGTGCAAGAAAGAAAATACAGCCACGTATGTGTACATACGGGCGGGGTCTCGAACGCCTACTCGCGCATACGTACGGCCGGGGCTCGTGTACATGGCTGGGTCGAAACAGAGAAACATCGTCGTCGTCGTGTTCATGGGGAGGCAACGAAATGTGTCGTGCTCATGGGGAGGCAACGGAATGCGTCGTGTTCATCGGGAGGCAACGGAACATGTGGGAGCCAACCGGCTAGGTCGGAACGGAATGCATAGTCGTGTTCATCGGGAGGGCTTGGACAAAACAGGCGATGGAAACGAGGCCTGGCGTACCACAGAACAGAGGAAACGGCCTTGTGTTCGACCGGCCACGTTCGAAACGGGATCCTGTTCATCGGGAGGGGTGTGACGTACCGCAAAACATAGGAAACGGACCTCCTACGGTTGAAACGGGGGTCCTGTTGATCGGGAGGGGTGTGGCGTACTGCAAAACAGACGAAACGGACCTCCTACGGTCGAAACGGGGGTCCTGTTGATCGGGAGGGCTGTGGCATACCGCAAAACGGATAAAACGGACTTGTGTTGGAGCGCTACGGTCGAAACGGGGGAACTGTTCATCGGGAGGGGTGTGGCGTACCGCAAAACGGGACTCCACGGGATACTGTTCATCTCCACCGTCGACCTCCTCCAGCCTCCATGGGCTACCGTCGACCTCCTCCAGCCTCCACGGGCTCCGGTTCATCCAGCCTCTACCGTGCGCTACTCCACCGACTACAGTTCAACCACCCCTCCACGGGCACCCCTCCACCGTCTACTGTTCATCCAGCCCTCCACACCACGGGGTCCTGTTCATCCAGAGGCAACGCCACCGCTCACTGTTCATCCA
>NC_041389.1:381906324-381999661 GCF_002162155.2 Triticum dicoccoides | reverse complement strand
CAACACTCACTGTTCATCCAATCGATCGGCTTTAGTTAGCAACAATGGCGAAGGAATCGCTCGGTCAGGTTCAGTTAACAGCCATCGATCGATCGCTCGGGATCAGTAACGCGTAGCCTGCAGTGCAATCGCTCGGGTTCAGTTAGAGCCCACCGCCTCGCTTGGGTTCAGTTAGAGCCAACACCTCGCACACACGCGCGTACGTGTACGAGAGAAATGCGCATCGCTCGGCCCCCGACCTCCCACCGTAACCGGGAACTCCCTGAAATTTTCCTCGCCCTCGCTTCTACCACGGTTTTTTCCGTCATGGACGACCCAAAGAATGTCATGCAGCTGCGTATCCGGCCCACCCAGGACGAAAAGCCCATTTTCTGTCATGATTTTTTGTCACAGAAGTAGGAGCCTACCACATCTATGATGATACTGGGTTTTGTCACAATTATCATCATAGAAGTGTCATATGTATGACAGGAAAAAAATCGTTCGACCCAAAATGTCACGGATGTGTCTTTTTTTTGTAGTGTTTGCTGGAGGAGCTGAGGGTTTTGCAGTTTAAGGAACTAGAGCAGCTTGAGGAATATGACGTGAGGGCATAGATGAGCTTGTCTGTGAGGGCATTGCTGAGGAAGGTGGTTTGCGAGCTGGCTTCTTAGGCATAGCCTTCTTGCTAGTAGAGGCCTCAGCAACAGCAACAGCTGAGTCTTTGTTGAATTTCCTCACTGCTTCCTTGGCCTGTTTGGTCAACTTGGCTTGCCGCTTGTCCCATTCATCAGCATAGTCCTCACCGCGCTTGAGGCTAGTGGGATCAGCAATTTGGCCAGGTGCCAACGAAGGTCTTGGGCAAGGAGGGTGAAGAGTGAATTTCTTCATGTACTTTGCAGTAACGTATCTGTATTCCCTCCATTCCCGTGCCCATCTTCGTTCAATCCTCTGAATGCGCACCTTGCGCTCATTCTTCGTTTCTTTTCCATGGGTTGCCTCATCAGGAGTGCAATACCCTGCATAGATGTCATCAGGGATTTCAAAGGTAGTGTTCACTTCCAGTTTCTTCCCTCCCTTCTGAGGTTCCTTTCCATCTACCATTTTCTTCAGCCGAGGATTTTGAACAATTGAGTTCTCTGAAGAGGTATGCAGTTTTTCTTCGAGGAATGCTGCAAATGAGTTAAGTTGATGAAAACCTAGTGATTCAGCAGCGGACATGTGTACCTGTGAACAGAGTATCGGTGCGAAGAATTTGGAGAGGTCATATGCGTTCTCAGAAATTTTTGCAAAAAGGAACAAGTTTGAGGAATTTGACCAGATATGTCTTGAGGAATTTCACTAAGCGTTCTTTGACTTAGGTTCCAGAGTTGCATGGATTTAAGAAATTCACACAATTGAGGAATCTTGAAGAAAAAATGTCGCTTAGAGAAACAGATCAAGAGCAGATGATTATGTGAGGTGTTTAAAGTGGAGAAGTTGAAGAATAAACACCTTTTGAAGATTTCATGGAAATCATCAGAATCAACAAAGGCAGTAAAAGTAACTTTTAATTACCCTTCATGAAGAACACGACGAACTAGGAGTGTCAGATTGGAAGTTCATCAGTCCAGATCTTCCACGCCCTAACTTGGCAGAGGAAGACAGCTATGGCGGTGGCAGAGTGAAGATATCCACGGCTGGCGCGAATACGACAACAATGAGGTCGAGGCAGTGAAGCTCTTCCTCACCGACAACGATGAAAGTAGCGGCGGCACTAGGGCTTGAGAGCTCAAGCGAGGGGAGTGAGTTCGAGCGGGGTAAATGCAATCAGAGGAGGGTGAGGGGTATTTATAGCCGAGGTGAAAAACCGCTCGCCCGAGAAAAATGGACGAACGTGCCCCTGAGCCTTCTCATCCTAGCGACATGTGTCACCCACGTACAGAGTGGTGGAGATCGTGTGAGATCGTGGGTGAATTGATAAATCCTATCGTGGGATGTGGAACGGTTTGAGCGGTAAAATCCAAAAATTGAGATAAGAAAATTTTAATGTTTCATTCGCAAATTCTTCAGCTGACAAGGACATAGTGAAGATTTTGAATAGGTTTCAAATAGAATTCACATGAAGAATTTGTGAACAGACTGGATTGAGTTTAGCATAGAGGGGGAATGGGTCCGATCACATTCACTTAGCAGAAAAGGCAACTTGAAGAATTAGCAATAAGTGAACGTTGTTGAGGACATAAAACTCAAGTATATATATATATATATAGTCAATGAAGAACAACGACGGAAAGAGTGAAGACAATGCAAAGTTGAAGAAATTGAACAACTGGGGAATTTCAAAAATGAAGAAAAACTCAAATTGAAGATTTTCAACTTTGGTTGGTGGCGTAACCCATGTATAAGAATGATGATTTCAGACACCGCGTACAATTGTCGTAGTGTTCTGAGAATCAAATTCTTCATTAATTTTTCACACTTAGAGGGTTAGTCTTCATTGATTGAAGAAAAACGTTACTTCGTGTGTTTCACATCTAAGTCATCAAATTTGCATAAGTGTTAGGATGTGTGTCCTTTTCAAATAATATTCGTAGATTCTAAGATATTTAGCTCACACCGCAACTTGATAAATCTCTTCTCATCCAAGGGCGTTATGAAGATATCGGCCAGCTGGTCTTCAGTATTTGCGTGGTCGATGGAGATGTCGCCCTTCAACACATGGTCATGAAGAAAATGATGATGAATTTGGATGTACTTTGTCTTCGAGTGCTGAACTGGGTTGTGAGCAATCTTGATAGCACTCTCATTGTCGCAGTAGAGTGGCACATTCTTTACATTGATGCCATAGTCCTTGAGGGTTTGTTTCATCCATAGCAATTGAGCACAACAAGATCCAGCAGCAATGTACTCAGCTTCAGCAGTAGAGAGTGATACGCAGTTCTGCTTCTTCGAGGACCAACATACCAAGGATAGTCCGAGGAAATTACATGTGCATGATGTTGACTTGTGGTCCACCCGATCACCAGCATAGTCAGAGTCAGAATATCCAATGAGATCAAAGGAAGAGACCTTGGGATACCATAATCCAAGTGTTAGTGTGAACTAGATATCAAAGAATATGCTTCACAGCCTTATGGTGTGATTCCTTCGGTGTAGCTTGAAATCGGGCACACATGCAAACACTAAGCATAATATCCGGCCAAGATGCACATAGGTATAATAAAGAGCCAATCATGGAGCGGTATACCTTTTGATCAAAGTCTTTACCATTTTCATTGGTGCATAGATGGCCATTTGTGGGCATAGGGATTTTGACGCCTTTGCAATCTTGCATGCCGAATTTCCTCAACACATCCTTGAGGTATTTCTCCTGAGATATGAATATGCCATTGTGTTGTTGACAAATTTGAGGACCTAAGAAGAATTTCAACTCTCCCATCATGGACATTTGATATTCCTCACTCATCATATAGGTAAATTCGTCACTATAACGTTGGTTAGTACAGCCAAAGATAATATCATCAACATATATTTGGCACACGAATAATTCATCATCATATGCTTTGGTGAAAAGAGTTGGGTCAAGTGAACCGGGTTTGAATCCTTTCTTCATGAGGAATTCCTTCAATGTATCATACCATGACCGAGGTGCTTGCTTGAGGCCATAGAGGGCCTTGTTGAGTCTGTAGACGTGATCTGGAAATTTTTGATCCTCAAAACCTGGTGGTTGAGCAACATATACTTCTTCCTCAAGCTTACCATTGAGGAATGCACTTTTCACATCCATTTGATGTAAGATGATATTATGATGGTTAGCGTAAGCAAGCAATATGTGAATAGCTTCAAGTCTAGCAACAGGTGCAAAAGTTTCATCGAAATCAATTCCTTCAACCTGTGTGTAGCCTTGAGCTACAAGACGAGCTTTATTCCTCACCACAAGTCCATTTTCATCTTGTTTGTTGCGGTAGATCCATTTGGTACCGATGATGTTGTGCTTGCATGGGTCTGGTCGCTTGACAAGATCCCAAACATTGTTGATCTCGAATTGATGCAATTCATCTTGCATGGCTTGAATCCACTCAGATTCCATGAATGATTCATCAACTTTGGTGGGCTATGTGATAGAGACAAACGCAAAATGCCCACAAAAGTTAGACAAGTGTGAAGCTTTTGAACGCGTGAGAGGACTTGGTGTGTTGATGTTGCTGATGATTTTCTCAATTTGCACTTCGTTTGCAATGCGAGGATGAGCCGGTTGACGACTTTGCTTAGGCCCAGCAATTTCTTCAAGGCCATTTTCTTCAGCAGCACCAACTTGATTGTCTTCACGATCCAGAATGACTTCTTCAGCAGATTCTTCGGTAGGGATGACATCCTCAGTAGCCTTAAGCTTGATGGATTCCTCAGGTGACACTTCATTCTGTTGATGATGTAGCATGCAGTATCAATAGCTTCTGGCCAAAAACATTGTGGTGTCTTGTATTCATCAAGCATAGTGCAAGCCATCTCAACAAGAGTTCTGTTCTTGCGCTCCACGACGCCATTCTGTTGAGGAGTATAGGGAGCAGATAACTCGTGAGTAATAACAAGTATGTCAAGATATTCACCGAGATGAGTGTTCTTGCACTCAGCTCCATTATCACTCCTGATACGCTTGATCTTCACACCGAAGTTCGTAGATGCTCTTTGAGGAAAATCGTCTGAAGACTTCACTACAAAAAAAGACACATCCGTGACATTTTG
Source organism: Triticum dicoccoides (assembly GCF_002162155.2). Classification (NCBI taxonomy): domain Eukaryota; kingdom Viridiplantae; phylum Streptophyta; class Magnoliopsida; order Poales; family Poaceae; genus Triticum; species Triticum dicoccoides. Next base: position 381,994,957 of record NC_041389.1, on the reverse strand, counting down.
GGCCGAACGAAAAAAAATTCTGTCATACATATGACACTTCTATGACGATAATTGTGACAAAACCCGATATCATCATAGATGTGGTGGGCTCCTACTTCTATGACAAAAAATCATGACAGAAAATGGGCTTTTCGTCCTGGGCGGGCCAGAGACGCAGCTGCATGACATTCTTTGGGATGTCCATGACAGAAAAAAACCGTGGTAGAAGCGAGGGGGAGGAAACTTTTGGGGAGTTGCCGGTTACGGTGGGAGGTCGGGGGCCGAGCGATGCCCATTTCTCTCGTACACGTACACGCCTGTGTGCGACGCATCTAACTGAACCCGAGCGAGGCGTTGGGCTCTAACTGAACCCGAGCGATTGCACTGCAGGCTATGCGTTACTGAACCCGAGGATCGATCGATGGATGTTAACTGAACCCGATGGAGCGATTTCTTCGCTACTGCTGCTAGCTGAAGCCGATCGATTGGATGAATAGTGAGTGTTGCAGGGGCGTGGATGAACAGTGAGCGGTGGCATTGCCTCTGGATGAACGGGACCCCGTGGTGTGGAGGGCTGGATGAACAGTAGATGGTGGAGGGCTGGCCGTGGAGGGGTGGTTGAACAGGACCCCGTGGTGTGGTGGAGGGCTGGATGAACAGTAGACAGTGGAGGGGTGCCCGTGGAGGGGTGGTTGAACAGTAGCGGGTGGAGTAGCGCGCGGTGGAGGCTGGTTGAACAGGAGCCCGTGGCGGCTGGAGGAGGTCGACGGTAGCCCGTGGAGGCTGGAGGAGGTCGACGGTGGAGATGAACAGTATCTCGTGGAGTCCCGTTTTGCGGTACGCCACACCCCTCCCGATGAACAGGAACCCCGTTTTGACCGTAGGAGGTCCGTTTCGTCCGTTTTGCGGTATGCCACACCCCTCCCGATCAACAGGACCCCCGTTTCAACCGTAGCGCTCCAACACAATTCTATTTCGTCCGCTTTGCGGTATGCCACACCCCTGCCGATCAACAGGACCCCCGTTTCAACCGTAGGAGGTCCGTTTCCTCCATTTTGCGGTACGCCACACCCCTCCCGATCAACAGGACCCCATTCCGAATGTAGGAGGTCCGTTTCCTTACGCCAGGCCTCGTTTCCATCGCTTGTTCAGTCCAAGCCCTCCCGATGAACACGACCACGCATTCCGTTCCGACCAAGCCGGTTGGCTCCCCATGAACACGACGACGACATTGTTTCTCCGTTCCGACCTAGCCATGTACGTATGCGCGAGTAGGCGTTCGAGACCCTGCCCGTATGTACGTATGTGGCCGTATTTTCTTTCTTGCACCCTCGCCGATGTTCGTATGTGTACATGCTACGTGCGCGCCAGTACTATGACACGTGCGCGCCTCTACTATGACACGTGCGCGCCTCTACAACGACCAGTATGTACATACACGTTCACGACAAGAATGACAACCCTACGTACGCTTCGAGCAGGTGGGTCCCGACTGTCAGGCACTTCCTTGCCTACAAAGATGTAGCTGGTGGGTCCGAGCAGTCAGGGGGGCGAATCGTTTTTTTTTTTGCCCGGACGCACTTCCTTGCGTGCGAAGATGTAGCTGGTGGGTCCCAGCAGTCAGGGGGAAACGTTTTTTTCGTGAAATACGGTGGCCCATCCGGTGGGTCCCCGCTGTCAGGATGAGGAATAATTATTTTGCGCGTAATAAGGAGGCACTTCCTTGTTGCGGCCATGGACCCAGCTGTCAGCCTCTCCATGTACAGTCCACGTCCGATAGAAGCCATTCCTTGACCACGTTGACCACGCCGCGCTGAGAGCACCAGGGCAGTGGACGACAGCGAGGCCTAGGAAGGGGACGACTCGGAGCCGGGGAAGACGCGGCAGTGGATGCCCACGCGTAGAGGAGTACGAGGGTTCACTGGTTCGCTGCAGTGTGAGGCCGCCATCGCCGCAGAATAACATGGGGTGTGGGTGAGTAGAGGGATGGCATGGCCAGCGGTGGGAGTAGTAGGGGGCAGTGAGGCCTCCGCCGCATCACAGCCGGCCACAGGAGGCAGGAGCACGAGGCACGACCGGCGCTGGTTTGGGTGGCTGGAGCAAGAAGACCAGAGGTTGAAGAAGCACTACGGCCATGGGATGGACATCGTACGGTCACTATAGCTAGAATTGTGCATATTGACTAAGTTGACAAAGCCCTCCGTCCCCGTCAACTTAGTAGGCCCACAAGTCAGCCTGCCACTATACTGTGTCCCAGCTAACAGGGGGAGTATTCATTTTTTTGTGCGTAATAAGGAGACACTTCCTTGCGTGCAAAGATATAGCTGGTGGGTCCAAGCTGTCAGCGGTGGTAACATTTTTTTTGCGAAATACAGAGGCCCTTTCGGTGGGTCCCTGATGTCAGGTGGAGGAATCATTATTTTGCGCGTAATAAGGAGGCATTTCCTTGCGTGCGGCCATGGACCCAGCTGTCAGCCTCTCCACGTACAGTCCACTTCAGATGCATGTCGGTCATTGACCACGTTGACCAGGCCGCGCGGAGAGCACTAGGGCGGTGGACGACGGCGAGGCCTAGGAAGGGAATGACACAGAGGCAGGGAAGACTGATGTCTACTACACAACCTTCTTCTTGTAGACGTTGTTGGGCCTGCAAGTGCACATGTTTGTAGGACAGTAGAAAATTTCCCTCGAGTGGATGACCTAAGGTTTATCAATCCGTAGGAGGCGTAGGATGAAGATGGTCTCTCTCAAACAACCCTGCAACCAAATAACAAAGAGTCTCTTGTGTCCCCAACACACCCAATACAATGGTAAATTGTATAGGTGCACTAGTTCGGCGAAGAGATGGTAATACAAGTGCAAAATAGATAGTAGATAAAGGTTTTTGTAATCTGAAATAATAAAAACAGCAAGGTAACAAGTGGTAAAAGTGAGTGTAAACGGTATTGCAATGATAGGAAACAAGGCCTAGGGTTCATACTTTCACTAGTGCAAGTTCTCTCAACAATAATAACATAGATAGATCATATAATGAGCCCTCAACATGCAACAAAGAGTCACTCCAAAGCCACTAATAGCGGAGAACAAACGAAGAGATTATGGTAGGGTAGGAAACCACCTCAAAGTTATCCTTTCTGTTCTATCTATTCAAGAGTTTGTAGTAAAATAACATAAAGCTATTCTTTCCGCTCAATCCATCATAGAGTTCATACTAGAATAACACCTTAAGACACAAATCAACCAAAACCCTAATGTCACCTAGATACTCCATTGTCACCTCAAGTATCCGTGGGCATGATTATACATATGCATCACACACTCACAGATTCATCTATTCAACCAACACAAAGTACTTCAAAGAGTGCCCCAAAGTTTCTACCGGAGAGTCAAGAACGTGTGCCAACCCCTATGCATAGGTTCATGAGCAGAACCCGCAAGTTGGTCACCAAAACATACATCAAGAGGCACATGATATCCCATTGTCACCACAGATAAGCACGGCAAGACATACATCAAGTGTTTTCATAAAAGACTCAATCCGATAAGATAACTTCAAAGGGAAAACTCAATTCATCACAAGAGAGTAGAGGGGGAGAAACATCATAAGATCCAGCTACAATAGCAAAGCTCGGGATACATCAAGATCGTGCCATAGAGGGAACACGAGAGAGAGAGAGAGAGAGATCAAACACATAGCTACTGGTACTACTCCCTCCTCGTCATGGAGAGCGCCAGGATGATGAAGATGGCCACCGATGAAGGATCCCCCCTCCGGCAGGGTGCCGGGAAGGGCTCCCGAGATGTTTTTGGTGGCTATAGAGGCTTGCGGCGGTGGAACTCCCGATCTATCTTCTCCCTGGATGTTTTTAGGGTACGTGGGACTATATAGGCGAAAGAAGTCGGTCGGGAGGAGCTCGAGGGTCCCACGAGACAGGGGGCGCCCCCCCTAGGGAAGCGCCCTCCTATCTTGTGGAGTCCATCTTCTGACTTGAACTCCACGTCTCTAGGATGATATTCTTCCAAAAAAAATCACGTTGCTGAAGGTTTCATTCCGTTTGGACTCCGTTTGATATTCCTTTTCTTCGAAATACTAAAACAGGCAATAAAACAGCAATATGGGTTGGGCCTCCGGTTAATAGGTTAGTCCCAAAAGTAATATAAAAGTGTATAATAAAGCCCATAATCATTCAAAACAGGTAATATAATAGCATGGAACAATCAAAAATTATAGATACGTTGGAGACGTATCAAGCATCCCCAAGCTTAATTCCTGCTCGTCCTCGAGTAGGTAAATGATAAAAACAGAATTATTGATGTGGAATGCTACCTAGCATGATTCTCACAGTAATTTCTCTTTATTGTGGCATGAATATTCAGATCCAAATGATTCAAGATAAAAGCTTATAAAACATAAAAATAATAATGCTTCAAAGCATACTAACAAATAATCATGTCCTATCAAAAAAGCATAGCCAAAGAAAGCTTATCCCTACAAAATCATATAGTTAGGCCATGCTTCATTTTCATTACACAAAATACTCCCATCATGCACAACCCCGATGACGAGCCGAGCAATTGTTTCATAGTTTTTAACGCGCTTCAGCTTTTTCAACTCTTACGCAATACATGAGCGTAAGCCATGGACATAGCACTATGGTGGTATATGGTGGTGGTTGTGAGGACAAAAGGAGGGAGAAGATAGTCTCACATCAACTAGGCGTATCAACGGGCTATGGAGATGCCCATCAATAGATATCAATGTGAGTGAGTAGGGATTGCCATGCAACGGATGCACTAGAGCTATAAATATATGAAATCTCAACAAAAAGAAACTAAGTGGGTGTGCATCCAACTTGCTTGATCACGAAGACCTAGGGCATTTTTAGGAAGCCCATCATTGGAATATACAAGCCAAGTTCTATAATGAAAAATTCCCACTAGTATATGAAAGTGACAACATATGAGACTCTCTATCATGAAGATCATGGTGCTACTTTGAAGCACAAGTGTGGAAAAAGAGATAGTAGCACTGTCCCTTCTCTCTTTTTCTCTCATTTTATTTTTTTCTTTTTCATTTTCTCTTTTTTTTCTTTTTTTTCTTTGGCCTTCCTTTTTTTTCTTTTGGGCCTTTCTCTATTTTGTAAAGTCCGAAGTCTCATCCCGACTTGTGGGGGAATCATAGTCTTCATCATCCTTTCCTCACTAGGACAATGCTCTAATAATGAAGATCATCACACTTTTATGGATTTACAATTCAAGAATTACAACTCAAAGCTAGAACAAGATATGACTCTATATGAATGCCTCCGGTGGTGTACCGGGATATGCAATGAATCAAGAGTGACATGTATGAAAATTATGAAGGTGGCCTTGCCACAAATACAATGTCAACTACATGATCATGCAAAAAGCAATATGACAAAAGTAATGTGTGTCATAATTATAATGAACGGAATGGTGGAAAGTTGCATGGCAATATATCTCGGAATGGCTATGGGAATGCCATAATAGGTAGGTATGGTGGCTGTTTTGAGGAAGGTAAATAATGGGTTCAATACCGGCGAAAGTTGCGCGGTAATAAGAGAGGCTAGCAAAGTGGAAGGATGAGTGTGCGTATATCCATGGACTCACATTAGTCATAAAAAACTCATATACTTATTGCAAAAGTCTACTTAGCCCTCGAAGCAAAGTACTACTACACATGCCCCAAGAGGGATAGATTGGTAGGAAAAGACCATCGCTCGTCCTCGACTGCCACTCATAAGGAAGACAATCAAAAGAGCACCTCATGCAACAAATTTGTCACACAACTTTTACCATACATGCATGCTACGGGAATCACAAACTTCAACACGAGCATTCTTTAAATTCATAATCACCCAACTAGCATGACTCTAATATCACTACCTCCATATCTCAAAACAATTATCAAGTATCAAATTGATCATAGCATCCAATTCACTTCCTATGATAGTTTTCATACAAATTACCATGTTGTTTAAGACTCTAAAATAATATAAGTGAAGCATGAGATACTAGCAATTTATACAAAATATAACCACTGTTGTGCTCTAAAAGATATAAGTGAAGTACTAGAGCAAACGACAAACTACTCCGAAAGATATAAGTGAAGATCAATGAGTAGCTAAATAATTAAGCAACTATGTGAAGACTCTCTCTCATTAAAGAATTTCATATCTTGGTATTGTATTCAAGCAGCAATCAAAACAAAATAAAATGACATTGCAAGGATAGCACAACTCATGTGAAGAAGCAAAAAACTTAGGCTCAACCGATACTAACCGATAGTTGTTGAAGAGGAAATGTGGGATGCCTACCGGGGCATCCCAAAGCTTAGATGCTTGAGACTTCTTGAAATATTATCTTGAGGTGCCTTGGGCATCCCCAAGCTTGAGCTTTTGTGTCTCCTTAATTCCTCTCATATCATGGTTTCTCTTTTTATCAAAAGCTTCATTCACAACAAACTCAACAAGAACTCGTGAGATAGGTTAGTATAAACCAATGCAAAACCATATCATCTTCTACTATAACAAATTACTAAAATTAGTATTCAACATTGCATACTAAATGCCTCTGCATATTTAATACTCCTATCCTCAAATAGAATCATTAAACAAGCAAACATATGCAAACAATGCAAACATAACAGCAATCTGCCAAAACAGTACAGTCTGTAAAGAATGCAAGAGTAACAATACTTCCCTGACTCCAAAAATTATGAACTAAAATTCCCACTGTAATGAATTTATCGAGCTTAATATGCAAAAATATTCAACGTTATACCATTCTCTGACTTTTCTAGGGAATTTTTGCAACAGCGGTAAACTTTCTGTTTTCAAACAGCAACATGTATACTAGCAAAATAAGCAAGAAAAAGGCTATCCTTGACTTTTTTATTGAAACTAAAGGTGAAAAACATTATTCTAACTAACAGTAAGCAAAAACTAACAAAAGAAATTGACGCTCCAAGCAAAACACATATCATGTGGCGAATAAAAATATAGCTCCAAGTAAAGTTACCAACGAACGAGGACGAAAGAGGGGATGCCATCCAGGGCATCCCCAAGCTTAGGCTCTTGGTTGTCCTTGAATATTACCTTGGGGTGCCTTGTGCATCCCCAAGCTTAGGCTCTTTCCACTCCTTATTCCATAGTCCATCGAATCTTTACCCAAAACTTGAAAACTTCAACCACACAAAACTCAAACAAACTCGTAAGCTCCGTTAGTATAAGAAAATAAAACCACCACATAGGTACTGTAATGAACTCATTCTAAATTCATATTGGTGTAAAACCTACTGTATTCCAACTTCTCTATGGTTCATAACACTTAATACTACCCATAGATGCATCAAAATAAGCAAACAACACAATGAAAACAGAATCTGTCAAAAACAGAACAGTCTGTAGTAATCTGTATCAAACGTATACTTGTGGAACTAAAAAAATTCTGAAATAAACTTCTGGACCTGAGTAACTTGTCTATTAATCATCTGAAAAAAGAATCAACCTAAAAGCACTCTCCAGTAAAAATGGCAGCTATTCTCGTGAGCGCTAAAGTTTCTGTTTTTCACAGCAAGATCATATAAACTTCACCCAAGTCTTCCCAAAGGTTCTACTTGGCACTTTATTGAAACAAAAGGTATAAAAATGATTAATACAGTAGCATAAACATGTGTACACACAAAAACAGTAAGGATAAATATTGGGTTGTCTCCCAACAAGCGTTTTTCTTTAATGCCTTTCTAGCTAGGCATGATGATGGCAATGATGCTCACATAAAAGATAGGAATTGAAACATAACGGGAGCATCATGAAGCATATGACTAGCACATTTAAGCCTAACCCACTTCCTATGCATAGGCATTTTGTGAGCAAACAACTTATGGGAACAATAATCAACTAGCAAAGGAAGGTAAAACAAGCATAGCTTCAAAACTTTAAGCACATAGAGAGGAAACTTGATATTATTGCAATTCCTACAAGCGTAAGTTCCTCCCTCATAATAATTTTCAGTAGCATAATGAATGAATTCAACAATATAACTAGCACCTAAAACATTCTTTTCATGATCTACAAGCATAGAAAATTTACTACTCTCCACATAAGTAAAATTCTTCTCATGAATAATAGTGGGAGCAAACTCAACAAAATAACTATCATGTGAGGCATAATCCAGTTGAAAACTAAAATCATGATGACAAGTTTCATGGTTATCATTATTCCTAATAGCATACAAGTCATCACAATAATCATCATAGATAGCAACTTTGTTCTCATAATCAATTGGAACCTCTTCCGAAATAGTGGAATCATCACTAATGACACTCTTCCAAATCCACTTTCATGTTCATCACAATAAGATTCAACATCCTCCAAAATAGTGGGATCACTACTTCCTAAAGTTGACACTCTTCCAATCCCACTTTCATCAATATAATCATCATAAATAGGAGGCATCCTTTCATCATAATAAATTTGCTCATCAAAACTTGGGGGACAAAAAATATCATATTCATTAAACATAGCTTCCCCAAGCTTATGGCTTTGCATATCATTAGCATCATGGATATTCAAGGAATTCATACTAACAACATTACAATCATGCTCATCATACAAAGATATAGTACCAAACATTCTAATGCATTCTTCTTCTAGCAATTGAGAACAATTTTCCCTTCCATCATTCTCACGAAAGATAATAAAAAGACGAAGCGTATGAGACAAACTCAACTCCATTTTTTTGTAATTTTCTTTTATAAACTAAACTAGTGATAAAACAAGAAACAAAAAGATTCGATTGCAAGATCTAAAGATATACCTTCAAGCGCTAACCTCCCCAGCAACGGCGCCAGAAAAGAGCTTGATGTCTACTACATAACCTTCTTCTTGTAGACGTTGTTGGGCCTGCAAGTGCACAGGTTTGTAGGACAGTAGCAAATTTCCCTCAAGTGGATGACCTAAGGTTTATCAATCCGTAGGAGGCGTAGGATGAAGATGGTCTCTCTCAAACAACCCTGCAACCAAATAACAAAGAGTCTCTTGTATCCCCAACACACCCAATACAATGGTAAATTTTATAGGTGCACTAGTTCGGCGAAGAGATGGTAATACAAGTGCAAAATAGATAGTAGATAAAGGTTTTTGTAATCTGAAATAATAAAAACAGCAAGGTAACAAGTGGTAAAAGTGAGCGTAAACGGTATTGCAATGATAGGAATCAAGGCCTAGGGTTCATACTTTCACTAGTGCAAGTTCTCTCAACAATAATAACATAGATAGATCATATAACAAGACCTCAACATGCAAAAAAGAGTCACTCCAAAGCCACTAATAGCGGAGAACAAATGAAGAGATTATGGTACGGTACGAAACCACCTCAAAGTTATCCTTTCTGTTCTATCTATTCAAGAGTTGGAGACGTATCAAAGACTCGGTAGTTGTTTCCCACGCGGAGGGGAGTACGACTGTACGAGGGTTTACTGGTTCGTCTGCCGTCGTCGGAGAATAACAGCAAGTGTGGGTGAGTACAGGGATGGCTAGGCCAGCGATGGGAGTACGGTGGGGCGGTGAGGCCTGCGCGGCAGCACAGCCGGCCGCGGGGAGGAGGGAGCAGGCAGTCCCGCCGGCGCTTGTTTGAGCGGCTGGAGCAGGAAGAGCAGAGATTGAAGAAGCACGATGGTCGTTGGATGGACATCCAACAATCACTGCTTGTGCGTCAACCTTTTTTTAGGAAAGCCACAAATCTGTGGAAAACAGCATACAGCCCATCTGCCATTATTTCTAATAATTTACAGCCCATTTGCTAATTCTTAAGGTTTTTTTGGAGCCCATATTCTTTCTGTTAGCATTACAGGCCATATTGTGGCCACGGTTAAAAAATTATACGAAATTTTGCATATTTCGGTGCAGTCCGAACTGTTTTTAATCCCGAAATTTTGACTCACATTCAAACTGATTTTAAAAATAAATGTATATCAATATAGAATCCAACAAATTATCCACGCATAAAAATTAATGTAATTTAAAATCTCGAAATGAAAAAAAGATATTTGAAACTAATTGCCGGTTTGATGTGTTTTAAAAATGTACAGCCCATTTCCCATTACTGATAGGCCATTTTCTCGGCCAGCCGAATGAAGCTCTCCTCGTCTTGAAAGATTTGCAGCCCAACATGCCTGACAAAGCGACTTACTTGGCAAATCACAAAAAACTGGGTTGTGGCCTTGGACCCAGCTATCAGCCTCTCCATGTATAGTACTCTTCCGATGGAAGTCGGTCGTTGACCACATTGACCACGCCGCACCGAGAGCACCAAGGAGGTGGACGACAGCGAGGCTTAGGAAGGGGACAACGCAGAGCTGGGGAAGACGCGGCAGTGGATACCCACGCGGAGAGGAGTACGAGGGTTCACTGGTTCGGCTGCGGCGTGAGGCTGCTGTCGCCACAGAATAACAGGGGGTGTGGGTGAGTAGAGGGATACCCTGGGCCAGCAGTGGGAGTAGTAGGGGCGGTGAGGCCTCCGCGGCATCATAGCCGGCCACGAGAGGCAGGAGCACGTGGCACGACCGGCGCTGCTTTGGGCGGCTGGAGCAAGAAGACCAGAGGTTGAAGAAGCACTATGGCCGTTGATGGACATCGTACGGTCACTGGAGCTAGAATCGTTCATATTGACTAAGTTGACAAAGCCCTCCGTCCTCATCAACTTAGTAGGCCCACAAGTCAGCCACCCACTATGGTGGGTCCCAGCTAGCAGGGGGTATTCATTTTTTGGTGCATAATCAGGAGGCACTTCCTTGCGTGCGAAGATATAGCTGGTGGGTCAGACCTGTCAGTGGGGGGAATGTTTTTTTCACGAAATACAGAAGCCCTTCCCACGTACAATGCGTAATAAGGAGGAACTTTCCTTGCGTGTGACCATGGACCTCGTGGGTCCCAGCCATCAGGCTCTCCACGTACAGTCCTCTTCCGATGACTCTCGTATGTTGACCACGCCGCGCCGAGCGCACCGAGGCGGTGGACGACGGCAAGGCCCCAGACTAGAACGACCCGGAGATGGGGAAGACGCGGCAGTGGAGTCACAGACGGAGAGGAGTGGGAAACTTGACTGGTTCGGGTGCAGGGTGGGCCTACAGTCGGTAGAGAATAACAGGAGGTGCGGAGTGGAGGGATGGCCTGGTCGTCGGCAAGGTAGCGTTTCGCTGAGGAGCGCAAAACAACGCCGCTGGACACCGAAGGCTGGAGCAGGTGGTTCCGGCAGCGCTGGGGGAAGAAGACGAGATATTGAAGAAGAATGTCGGCCGTTGGATGTAAATCCAACGCCTTCTTAGGCTTCGACCTACTGGCCCACATGTCAGCCAGTCCATTTGTTTTTAGTCCATTTGGTGGGCTGGGGGAAACAATGATGTAGCCTCTATGCATCCCGTTTAAATCCCATTTGCATTTTTCTCGAAATCCGCGGACTTGCTGGGCTGGGTGAAAATATCATGTTGGGCTAGACGGAGAAATGTTATAAAAACATAAACACATGGTTGCACGTCAGTAAAATCTTTGCAAGCTTATGTACGCAATCACTAGGAGTTAACTTGGCAAGTTATATATAAACAATTATTATTATTATTTTGTAAGAACTTTCAACTTACGAAATAAAAATATCATTTTAATTTGATGAGTTAATAGTACGTGGGGTTTTATTATTTTTTAGGCTAGACGTGGGACAGTTGAGTTGGTTCTAGGGGAAAGTACTGGGAGAAAACTCAGTTTACATCGAAAAAGAAAGTGGGAGAAAATTCAGAGACCTACTGGGTCCACCTGAGGAGAGGAATATGTTGGGAGGAAGGAGATTCAAAGCACGGCAGCCGAGTGAACTAGCTTTTTTTACGGGCAAGTGAACTAGTTTACATACATAAGCAAATAGCCACTAAAAAAGCAATCAGGTTAATGGGTTCTTAAAAGAAATATTTCGGACAAAACAGATAATTACGACACATAGGCTAATGCATGAAACACTCAGATGATAAAGGTGCTTATAAACAGATAAAGTACAACATCTAGACCTTCCTGGCACGCTTGATCATGACGCTGCGGCTGTCCGTGTACTCGTCGCTTACGGGAAGCAGACACGCCCTCATGTCCAAGATCTGCCTGTACATGTCGTAGCATGCGTATGCGTCCTTGGCCGCGTATGTTATGTACGCTAGATTCAGAGGTACCTCCCACGTGTTCAGGTTGTCTTCTTTCATGTTGGCGTATCAGGGGTCGATGATGGTCTCAGCGAGGTCAACCACGGAGTCCTTCTCCTGCCCGTTGTTGATGATCTTGTATTGCTTCTGGATGTCGACAAGCTTGTTGCACCAGATCGCCGAATCGTCACGTTCTTCCTTCTCTCCACCGTAGTGAAGGTGCAGTCGGCGCTGCCGATGAAACGGGCGAATGCTCCAGAACCTAGTGCAGCCATAGGACTGAGGCCAGGCAGAGCTTCACCGAGTCTGTATCATTGGTATACATCACATTCAACTTGGTGTAGCCATAGGACTGAACGGCGAACTAACTCCTTGCTGAAGTCCATATCCAGCAGGCTCAACCCTCAGATCGCCATTGGAGTCTTTTCGAGTGAACGAGTGTGTAGGCGGCGGCAGCAGTTCGTTTTTCAGCTCTTGGGGAACTGGATTCAACAGTAAGCTGAGTGTGTACAGGCGACAACAGTTACTACCCCTCCCTCGTCCGCTGCACGCCCGGCAGAAGATGCACCCTCGGCGCATTCAAACGCCTCCATTAAGAAACCTACTCCGGCCACACGTCGGTTCACAAGCGGGTCTGTATTGGTACTGTAATAACAGGAGTTAGTGGTCACTTTACTTAAATTTAATTAGCTTTAATAGAAATTTATACTTAAAACAAGCAATGCATTGGCTCGTTCTATCAGTGCCACGGGATCAACATGCACAACAATTATTATTATTATTCTCGGGACGCACACGATCAGCACATTTGTCGCACTTTCACAAAGATAATACGACCAAGTTTGAACTGTTTGTTATGGTTACTGTCCTCTGCATCATCATGCCGTGTTTCCCGGCTTGCAAGATTCAGAACCAACAAATAAGATCCAAATAATAAGTACAACAAAGATGCCTACACATCCCATTGATTCCCAGCTTGCAAGATTCAGAACCAACAAATAAGATCCAAATAATAAGTACAACAAAGATGCCTACACATCTCATTGATTCCCAGCTTGCAAGATTCAGAACCAACAAATAAGATTCAAATAATAAGTACAACAAAGATGCCTACACATCTCATTGATTCCCAGCTTGCAAGATTCCGAACCAACCCATTAGAGCCTTTTGATAAAGTGAATATCGGGATTAAATCCATCTTGGCTAGCCATGTCATACAACCGAAGAACTTGGCGAATGCTCTTGACCGTCACAACATCTGTAGTTGAGTATTCCCGTTTGCACAGCATGTTTGCACAGCACAAACAAGGAGACAGGAAAGCATGATTTCACTTTAATAGCGGCCTCCTTGAACTCAACCTCCAGGTCCACTAGGATGAGGTCTGCCTGGAGTTCCATGATTCAATTCATGCGCCTTTTTCTGCGGTTCGCCTGAAATGAAGCAAAGATTGCATCATTCAGCTACCAAGAAGTACTTGCTCTTGTGAGCTGGCAGGTTCTTCTTTAGCAGTTGCACTAAAATTGAGGAACATTAAGGTTGGTTGTCCGGCTCATGTAAGGTGCAACTATAATTTCCTTATCCTTTTGTGCAGTTCCACTAAAATAAAGTGCCATTGTGGTGACAGTGATGGCTCCATCTTGCAAAGGCTAATAAAATGTTGCACGAGATTACCCGCAGAACTTGATGGAGATTTTGGAAACTCCAATCACCATTTTGTGCAGTTCCACCAAAATTGAAAGATGTTGCCCACGTGACATTTTAGTTGAACTGCACAAGACACTCATTCCAAAAAAAGTGTTTTCTGCAGTTCACCAAAAGGTCACAATAGCAACAAGGTGAAATGGATATCCCTATCCGCACAAAATGATAGAAAGTAAACAGTTGTTGGTCAATAAGAATATACGAAACATATACAAAATGAAAAGAAGCATCTTAATTATGTTCATGGCAATCACGCAAGGACAGTAGAAATTTTAAAACGTCAGCAATGCTTCATGTTACCAGAAGCATTACGATCAACAATGAGATTCCTTGGATATGGGATTACTTTAATGGTGGCATTGCTTGTTTACCAGACACAGTAAATCAACAGCATCTAAAGAGTTGGTTTAAGGGCATGGGACCATGGGGACACCAGGACACTCAGCAGCGTAAAGGATCAACTTACTTATCATACTGGGGAAAACAGCAGGAGTGCCATTTGTAACACAGTTTAATTGCATCTTATCACTGGAGGCATTAGATTAACAATAACACTGGTTAGACATGTCCTTAAGGTAACAGTGTGATCGCTTCATTTTACATGCGCCCTTACATTAACAACAGCAAAAGGTTGGTATAAGGACATGCGACAGTGGACGCATTAGCACAATGTACCTACAAGGAGGCATAAAGTGGTGATGTCGAGCTTGTTCACGCTATGTGAGGGCAGCAAACCAAATCCTAGAGACCTTTTACTATGTGAGGGCAGAAAATATAATCCTGGAGACCTTTTACTATGTGAGGGCAGCAAATCTAATCCTGGGACCTTTTACTATGTGAGGGCAGCAAATCTAATCCTGAGACCTTTTACTATGTGAGGGCAACAAATCTAATCCTGAGACCTTTTACTATGTGAGGGCAGCAAATCTAATCATGAGACCTTTTACTATGTGAGGGCAGCAAATCTAATCCTGGAGACCTTTTACTATGTGGGCAGCAAATCTAATCCTAGACATACTCTGTTGACTTGTCCACCAGCCTCCACTTTCTATCCTTTTTTCAACCAATAATAGATTTTTTTCCTTATCCAGTTTGTACTGCATTTTCCCATTATTTCCCTTTTCAACCAAGAGACCGGTTGGGTATCCAGTCTCTACTACTTTCACCATATTATTTCCTCATTGAATCAAGTCCTAGATTCATGCTACAACTTTCCCCTCTTTCTTCGTTGTTTGAACGAAGCCCTAGATTCGAATGCATGAAGTAGCTTTACCTCTAATAATACTAAAAATTCAGGTGGCTTTGGAAGAGCTGATGGGAGTAGAAAAATATGCACATGCAAACACGTGGGGACCTGGGGCAGTAGAGCAAGGCCGCTTTCGAAGAACTTATACCTGAGGGTCGCCGGGATGTCAGCGGCGGCAGGTCGGATCTGCGGACAATACGGCAGGGAGGAAGAAGGGTCGGAGGACCTCCCGAGCCGGCGCTGTGTCGGAGAGAACGGCACGAGCAGAGGATCGGGCCCCTACGGCAGCTATGGGTTTCCTCCCTCGGCGGCGATGACCGCATGAACGATGCACCTTTTAGTCCTCTACACACACCGGCCGAAGGGATCCGGCCGGATCTATGACCAGCGGTGAGCAGAGAGAAAATGTCGCTATCGCTGTCTTGTTTATATCTAGAGAGGATGAGAGAATGAAGAGAGCAACCCTAGTAAAGCAAGCGCTCAGGCCCCTGCGTCCATATATAGTGGAGTGATTATCTTTTTTCTCTCCACAACAAGCGTTTCAATTTGTGTACGTGGCATTAAAGAAAAGAAACTCTCTATTTAAGGTGACTACTCTATGACTCCTACTTACTACTACAATATTGTTCACTTGTGCTCCCCGCCCCTCCATTCATTGAACAACCCCACGGGTGAATAAAACATACAGTAAGTACTATATTTATATAGAACGAACAAGCTCGAACTATTTTCGCGTAGTTAAAAGTTGAGGGCGGGGCTTTTCCCGAGCAGTACGGGCGGCAGTTTTCGAGTAGGTGGTTTGACAGAGAGGCGAGGAGGGTGAGCGAGTGGGGCTGTGCGATTTGACGGCGCGTTACTGCTGGAAAGACTTGTGATATGACCACTCACTATAGTCATGAATTACTGGCCCTCTGACTGGGGTGATGCCCCCCTTCCGTTCCGCGCTCTAATCTGGTGCATGACACGTCGACCCGGATGCTGGCTCTCCCACATGTCGGAGTAGTAAGAACGAGCAAAGAATGATGCGGTATATACTAGTACTATACTACTCCCTCCGTTCCTAAATGTAAGTCTTTGCAGAGATTTCACTATGGACCACATACGGAGAAAAATGAGTGAATCTACACATAAAATGCATCTATACACATCCGTATGTGGTCCACGGTGAAATATCTACGAAGACTTATATTTAGGAACGGAGGGAGTACTACTCAGGTCGGAGGAGTGCGAACCACGGCAGCCCAGTGAACCAGCCGTGCGAACCACGGTAGCCCAGTGAACCAGTAGTAGAAAACAATGTGGTGATATGGCCATAAAAAACAATGTGCTACGGTCCACACTGTAGCATGTACAGTAACACTCCTCTTTGTTTGGATCCCTGAGTTAGAGCTAGTTTGGGTTGAAATAGCCTCAAATTATCAAAACAAGAGGGGTTAGTTTGAGCTAGTTTGCTCTAACCCAGCTAAAAAAACTAGCCCGGTGGAGAGGTTCTAATTGGGTTAGTTATCCTCGGGCCCACTAAAAGAGAACTAAAAAAATCTCACCTGCCCGTACCAGATCGCTCCCCTAAAAAAATCTCACCTGCCCGCACTAGATCGCTCCCCCCCCTCTTGCACGACTCCTCTCTGTTCCCCATAGGGCCGCCCGCCCAAGCGCCGCTCGCCCTCTCTCTCCTCCGGTCGCCCTCTCCTTCCGGCCTCCGCCGCCCTACTCCGGCTGCCCTCTCCCTCCGACCTTCGAAGGTCGCCCCGCTCCCCCTTCACCAGTCGTTTTTCTCCCTCTGTCGTGCGCAGCGGCGGTGCATCTACCAGGGAGGTCGCGAGAGGGGTGAGTTTGTTCGTTCCTTCTCTGTCTCACGGCCATATCATTGATCTTGCTTGCTCTAGCACTAATTCTAATTTGGAAAATTAGATCCTGATCTCAAACTTGCTATAGATTTGCGGTGCACTCATGGAATTGTTTGATGCTGCTTGAGGAGGTAATAAATCTTTCTAGAGGCCCAAAGATTCAGGTCACCTTTCTAGGTATTTCAATTTTAGGGTTACATTGTTTATAGAGGCCCAAAGATTCAATTCACATTTCTAGGTATTTCAATTTCAGGCTTGCATTGTTTCTAGAGGCCCAAAGATTCAGTTCACCTTTCTAGGTATTTGAGTTTCAGGCTTGCATTATTTCTAGAGGCCCAAAGATTCAGTTCACCTTTCTAGGTATTTTAGTTTCAGGCTTGCATTATTTCTAGAGGCCCAAAGATTCAGTTCACCTTTCTAGGTATTTTAGTTTCAGGCGTGCATTGTTTCTAGAGGCCTAAAGATTCAGTTCACCTTTCTAGGTATTTAAGTTTCAGGCTTGCATTATTTCTAGAGGCCCAAAGATTCAGTTGACCTTTCTAGGTATTTCACTTTCAGGCTTGCATTATTTCTAGAGGCCCAAAGATTCAGTTCACCTTTCTAGGTATTTTACTTATAGGCTTGCATTATTTCTAGAGGCCCAAAGATTAAGTTCACAATCGGCGGCAAGTGGCCTGCTACCCATGCCGGTGTCGACCTCAACTCGCAAGGGCCAGCGTCAGAGGGGTTCCCGGGGCTTGGGCTCTACAGAGCCTTCCTCCAGAGCGACGATGGCGAGCTCCTCCCTCGGTGGGTGAGGGGCTCCGGGCTCCCTCCCTATCGTGAACGACTTCCGTGATGAGTTAGCTCATTCTTTGTTTCATGAAGTGTTTTTTTATTTTGGGAAGCTTGATTGACGACTTGTGTGTTTAAGTGGGATATCTCATTTGTATGGACAAAGTAAAAATTATCATGTTTTGCATGCTTGATTTGTATAGATGGTTCGTTTATGTCAATTGTGAGCGGGAGGAGGCCACAGAAGAGCCGGCCACACCAAGAGGGTGCTTGGATCCAAGGGACTTATTTTAGTCTGACTAAAAATAGGGTCCAAAGTAGTCAAATGATTGAGATAGAGCATTTATTGTCAATCTAACCCTGCCATCCATACACCTCTTTGGTTTAGAGTTAGTTGAGGGTTAGAATCTAACTCTAACCTCTAACTGAGTTAGAGTTCTCCTCGTCTCGGTTCATCGCCATCATACTTTCCCCATTCCTGTGTTTTCAGTATCCTGCGAATCAAAGAGGCCCTTTTTTCAGGAAAAATCAAAGAGGCCCTTAGACTGGTTTAGGTCCGGCCATTTTTTATAAACGTGTTATGTCCAAAATTTAATGAACATGCTCCGGTTTCCACGAAAATAATCCGGTTTCATGTAGTAATTCATTGATTTATTTATTCTTTTGTGGGGGGTTTGCTTGTAATTCATGAGATCTGAAATGTAAAGTACCCCGGCATATGCTCCGAGTCGTGCATGCAATACGACCCAGATGCTCTATGTCCCACATGTCGGCGAATGGGAGCACGTGGAAATAGCCTAGGAGTACATATAGGAGGATAAATGCGTGAAAAAATATGTACTGTGAAGCGTAGCCGCGGTTCGAAAAGGAGACCTAAACTGATGACAGCTATAGGTCGCACGCACCCAACTAGTGGTACTAGACATACGACTTATTTTTCCCTCAAAAAAAAGAGGCACGAGTGCTCAGTACTCCTATTCTATAAACATGAGTCCCATCTGACAACAGCGTCCGTGCTACAGCTAGCTCTCCTCCCTCGTTTCTATCTTCTAATTCTAAACTCGGCCGACGCCCGGTGGGTGGGGTGGGTTTGCTCAACTACGGCCCCACCACATAGTGAAAAAGTTACGACTGGAATAAAAAATGCCATATACTCCCTCCGTTCATAAATATAAGCCTTTTTAGATACTAGTTCAAATGGAATACAGCATACAGATGTATGAAGACATAGTTTAGAGTGTAGATTCACTCATTTTGCTCCGTATATAGTAGTCACTTGCTAGAATCTTTAGAAAGACTTATATTTGGGAACGGAGGAAGTACTATACTAATAAAACATTAAGGCCACGAGGCGATGCAGTGTTGGTTACAGGAGGCAAGGAGAAGAGATGCATCCATCAACGATGTCCACCTCCTCGACTCAGGGCGCCAGCCCACCGAACGACGCCTAAGTAGCAGCGGCTTTCGTGGCCAGGTCGACGTGCTTCTGAACAATGGCGTCCAAAGATTCCAGCCGCTGGAAGAAGGCAAGTGTCTTTTCTGTCCTTGCTTGCCTTGTAGTGGCCTATGTAGACGATTTCCTCGTAGATGTGGATGTGCAGGTCGACGGTTTCTTGCATGGCGAGGCGCTGCGCGGCGAGCGCGGCCTCGAGGTGCACATTCTTCGTTGCGACCTCCGACACCTGCAGGGCCACCAGGGCTTGAAAGAGTTCGTCACCATGTAGGCCGATGAGGGTGGCAGGCAATGAGGAGCCTGGGAGCGCGGGCTGGAGCAGTACGGCAAGGTCGTCCGCGCGCTTCTTGCCGGTGGTGAACTTGCGGATGGAGTTGACATCATGTCGTCCATGCGAGAGGCGAAGCCGGAGTCGGCGAGGGCTACGGTGCCTGCAGTCGCCAGCACCATCTGGAAACGCTGTGCGGTGCGGGGCCGCAGGCCGGCGCCTTGGATGATTTGGCATAGCCGACTGCCACTCCCGTCCATCGGCTCCATAGGTGCTTGTGGCTTCTGGTCACTTGGTCTTGGATTGGAGTGAGCAGTGTTGCGCAGAGACTTGGGAGTAGATGGATTGGAGTGGTGGGGCGCCTTTATTATATGAGAGTCCAAACTCTGTTGCATTCACATCGTGCTGGCTCTAGTCTGCTTCTCCAATTAATTCCCTCTGCATGTAATTGAGGATGCATCATTGACCGTTCAACATCTCGGGAACCGCTACCCTCTTCCTCCTTGGCATTCAAGCACCTATGGACCCGTCGACGATGACGTGCCTATGGTGACTTCGCTAATTTCAAGATGATAGTGCCGTGTGTGTGTGCGTTCATAGGGGTGAGTGTATGCGTGTATATATGAGCGCTTGCATCTGTACTGTGTCAAAAAAACAACGTAAATGCATGTCAAAAAGAGACTAGTCAGTATACTCAATATTGTGCACCTCGGAGAGGAAAACGATAGAACTAGTACGTATTTATTTACGGTGTAGATTCACTCATTTTGCTCCATATGTACTCCGTCTTAGTGTAGTCTAGTCACTTGTTGAAATCTCTAGAAGGGCAAATACTCCTTTCTGGTTTACAAGGCTATACTAGCAAGTAGTTGTACGTACTACAATAGTGGGCTCACATAGCAATTTTGTCTCATGCAAGAGCCTGGCTATATGCATGCTCCAATGTTCGCAACTGCAATGTTCGGTTTGCGCTTGGCTCTTCGCCTCTTCAAGAATACGAACAATGATGTTACTACTACTGCTTCTACAGTGTCGAATCCACTGCTGCATGTCCATCCACCGTGAGCGGGACGGATAGCTTGTTGTAGAAGTACTACTAAGCAAAAGCCTGTCCTCGTTTGTGAGCAACAGCGCGCATGGGCGAGGGAGAAGGTGTGTAGTAAAATCAAGCTTCTCCTCGTTCTACGAGTTGACGCGACACATCATAGCACTGGCCCCACATGCTTGCCTCTAAACTTGGCTGAAAGACCCGTAGTGAACAATATATTTGCTGCAACCTCTAACATTTACCCACCACAAAATTAAAATATATGTGGCCGTATGCATCGTTCTGATGCAGAGGCCGGGGAGTCCCCCATTTTCAGAAAAAAAACAAATTAAAATATATATTCCTGTCTTGACCAGATGAGCGTGCAAACTACAATCACCAGGGTGACAGGTAGGGCCAGAAGACTATTTTAAAAAAACATCGAGACGGCCACATAGCATGGAGCCGAGCCCAACGATTTTAAGCTTACAGGAACGGTACACGCTATCTAGACTACTCTACACATGAAACTGCCACACGAGCGTCCAGGCTGCGCTTGGCTCTTCGCCTCTTCGGGAAGTCAAACAATGATGGTGTACTACTGCACTGGAGGAGTACTACAGTACGCTTCTGGCCATCTGACACCGATTGAACTGCTGCATGTCCACCGCGTGCGGGAGGGAGAGCGTGTAGCGAAAGCTTCTCCTAGTCTTGCCAGCCACCACGCTCATGGGCGAGGGAGGGACGCTCATGTCTTTGCGTGTATGACAGGTGGGCCCGACAGGTGTGTGGCCAACCTGTCATACAGCCAAAGGCAGGTGCAGTTAAGTCCGCGAGGGAGAGGATAATCAAACTTCTCGTTGATGTACGAGTTGACGCGACACATCAAAGCACTACACTCGATATATTTCAATAATTTAGGGTTACTGATACATTAATTACAATGCATGCATACATGCCATGACTCTCCTTTTGATACTTGCATGTGTTGATTTAATGCACCTTGAAGTAGTACTCCCTCCGATTCCTTTTACTTTGCATATAACTTTTTCTTGTTTTTCTCAGATTAGTCTGCGCGTCCGCGTTGGTTTCCATCTGTGCCCCCGCTCGATTAGTTTTGCCCCCATTAATCGCGCCAGTTTCCAAAGCAGAAAATGGCTACAGGCAAACACGTGCAGCGCCGGATGCGGCTTGACCGCCTGGGGAAGCCAACTCAAGTGAAAAGGAAGGAGGACCAGCCAACCATTGCATGCGCATTTACTGTCGATATTTATGCAGCTTACTCATGCGCAGGGGCAAATTTGTCCAGAAAACTCAAACTACTGCCTTCCTTGCTATGCGGGAGGACAGTTATGCGCAGAGTATAAAATTTTTGACGGTAAAGCTTTGTAATGCCCCGGCCCAAGCGAGAGATGGTTGTGCACGAGGAGGGCGAGATCATGTAGACGGAACAGGAACCGACGAGGGAGCTCACTAAGGTCTCGATGGACCTCACCGTGCTCCACTGCCCCTTGTGCCTCCGCCCATTGACACCTCTAGTGTATGATGTTCGAATACACCTCGTCCATTTGGCTAATTGAGCAAGGTGCAGGTTTCTTGATTGATGTGTTGTTCGATTGATTTCTACAGTGCAAGGGAGGGCACCTGGCCTGCGCGGACTGCCGCGTCGAGCGCCCCGAGAACCAGCGGTAGTGCCAGAAGTGCGAGCGCGGCGGTGGCTTCGACGTGCAGAACACGGCGGTGGACGTCGTTGTTTCGTTGCTGAGGGTGGAGTGCCCGCATGAAGGCTGTGGGCTCTACGTCACTTACCACAAGCTCGCCGATCACTAGAGCGTGTGTCCGCTCGCGCCCTGCAAATGCCCCGTGCCCGTCTGCGGATACGAAGGCCCGCCACCGGCGCTCTACCACCACATCAGCAACGTGCATCCCATGCCCGTGCACAGGATCCAGTACGGCAAGGTGCTCCAGCTACAAGTGCCAGTGTCGGAGCCACGGCTCTTGCTGTTCGTGGAGGAGGACCGCCGCACATTTTTCTTGGTCGGCGGCGTGCTCGACATCGGCGCGCCTATCGTCATGTCGGTCGTCTGCATCAGAGCGGGGGCGTCCCCACTGCCACACTACTGGGCCAAGTTGTGGGCGAACGGCCCGCCGAGGGAGCCCAAAGGCACGACCGACGCCATCGAGGTGGAAATGGAGGTGACAAGCAACAAGGATCCCCGCGATGTCGACGTGCAGGAGCTGACCTTCTTGACAGTTCCGCCCAAGCTGCTGGTCGAGGCTAAGCTTGTGTCCCTCCACATTCAGATTGACAAGCTCACGTCCTAAATGTTTCTACAGTGCCTTCTATTTATCTTAGTAATATTCTAATATAGGGATTACCTTGGTCTACTTTAGCTTAAGAAATGGTGGGTTTTGGTGGCGATGCGGCAATTACTTCGACATCAGATCAGTAATTTCCAACAGTCGAATGGATATTTTGTGTATGTTGGATATAAAGTTCCTTTAGGTAAGAAGTACAACTTGTCATCAAAATGGATAAAAGGAGATGTATGTAGACGTATTTTAGTTCTAGATACGTCCCTTTTTATCCATTTTGATGACAAGCACTCCCTCCGTTCCACAATACATGCCTTCCATTTGTCAAAATATAGATGTATCTAGACATGTTTTAGTATATAGGTACATCCATGATAGAGCCAATCGGATGGTTGAGAACACTGCAATTCGTAGCTACAGATGCGTGTGTGACTCCCAGATGCAGAGGCCGGGGATCATCATCCTCCTTTTCGAGAAAAAACAGACGTGTGTGTGAGAGGACGAGTGCGTGCGTGCACCTCTTCTCTTCCTGTATAACGTACTACTAAACTCAGAGTACAAGTTTTTGTGGGTGGCACGATGGAGCGTGTGAGAAGTCCTGAGAGATAGGTTTAATGCGTCTGAAAAAAGGACTAGCTTAGAGCTCGCCACGCGGGTATTTATAAATTTTGAGCTTGCGTCTCGTCACATTCCAAATTACTCCAAGCTATATTGCAGACCTGTTCACACCGATCACAACCTAAACGGTTTCCCACTTAGGAGCGTATTAGTACCACGCTATATTGAATTCCAAACCTGTTCACACTGATCACAACCTAAACTGTTTCCCACTTAGTAGCGCATTAGTACTCGGTTATAAATACTAGTATGCCAAGATGACTGCACATTCCTCCTCAACTCATCATCCACAAAAACAAACAAGTCATTCAGCATCCTTCCCTTGCATCTGCCATGGCCAGCGTGAGTTCTGGGTCGAGAGATTGCCACCAGGGAGAGGCGAGCATGGAAGCAGAAGCACGAGAGATGTCCCGCCTCGCTGCGAGAGCAACCGACATGTCCCACCACGCGGAAGTAGCAGCACAGAGGTCCCGCCGCGCCGCTGAAGGAGCACGGAGGTCCCGCCACACTGTGGATGCAGCAGACTGGTCCGGCTGCGCCGCGGAAGTAGCAGAGATGTCTCACCGCGCCATGAATGCAGCAGATATGTCCCGCCGCGCCACGGCATCCTGGGAAAATTTCTTGCGGGCAGGCGACGACTGTTACAGGCGCATGCATGCGATCGTCCATAGCCAGATGGATCAGATCTCCGGCTTGGAGAGGTTGCAGGACAACATGAAAGCCTCGTTTGAACAGGCTACTGGCATCATCCGGCAACTAAGGGAGGGCAATGAGAGGCTCCAGGCCGAGCGCGACCTACTGAGGTAGAAGATCGTCCGAAGTGCAGACCAGTAGGAGGAGACCAGTGCCTTGTTGAAGAGGACCGGCGTCATCGTCAAGAAACTTATGAACAAGAATGACATGCTCCGCAACGAGCGCCAAAGGCTGGTGGAGGAATCCATGGATGTTCTCAAGCAGCGTCTTGAGGACACGAAAGAGCTCATCGCTGCTTACTGCGGAGACTAGTTCCCGCGGCCCGCAGCAACGCATCAAGAAAGTAGAGATCAGTGAGCCGGATCCTTGTCTTCCTTCTTCTTTTGCCCTTGTGTATTTCAGGTGTAGCCGCATGTGGCTTTTTTAATTATCTTTCTAATTATGTAAGACAATTAATCATCCTTATCTTTCTGTGGAAGATCAGTGTTGCGAGGCTGGAATGAAGAAAACTCTTGTTGTGGCGACCCTGGCGTTGCTGTTCTTCTAGTTGTTGCTGGGCTTCCTCCAGTTTCCTGGTTTCTTTTGATGTAATAATCGGTTTAGGATGTGGATTGTGTCGTCGGTTGTGAAATGTTGGGTTCTAGCGCGGCTGTTTGGCCTTTGTTGGCCTCTTGGGATGTTGCGATTTCAATCTGGTACTCCCTCCGTCTCATAATGTAAGACGTTTTTTGACACTATACTAGTGTCAAAAAGCGTCTTATATTATGGGACGGAGGGAGTAGCTTTTAGTCCTTCGTGTTAGGCTGGAGTTGTCCTGAACTTCTTGTGAATTGTGGTGGTTTTCAGTAATGAAAATCGGAAGGAGCAAGCCCTTCTTTGATCAAAAAAAATCGTCCTTATATATTCATCAGTCTTGCTATAAATCGCAGTAGATGCTATATAGGTCCGTCGGATCTTACATCAAGATCCGTGCTTTCAGATTTTCTTTTTTCTCTCTTAAATCTCAGTCGAGTGAGACATAGCCACGCCATTAAACAGAGGCTCGGGCGCCATTAATGGAGACCTTGGGAGAGAGGTGGACGGCAGATGGAGGTCAAAGGGCTCTCCTCCCGATAAGCACGCGCAGGGGTCTGATCGCACGCCTCTCGTACTCAAATAGCTACCCTACATGGTGCCTCCTAGCTAATAAAAAATGGGGACGCGTGGCGGCACATAAATGGTACTAGTAAGTAGAACTCCCACGGTTTCAATAATACTTGTGTTTCCGATTGTAACGTGACAGCACTTGTTCCAAAATGACTTTGTTGATTGTTAATGTGTGCGCCTTCGCAAATCGGACTACAAATTTACCACAACATGTTGGTGCCATGTCATGGCACCAAGCCAAGTTTCATTATTTTCATGCGTGTTTTGGATTTACAGGAATTCAGAAACTAAGTTTCTCAAGTTTCCAACCCAGCCACGACGCCCAGAATTTTGAATTTCATCCCCATTTCTTGCATGGAACCTAGAAATTTACCCGAGGACACAGTGATTTTTCAACCAACTTTGGTGCACTGGAACATGTGCTTGTATTTCAAATTTGAAGGGAATGTTTGAGTACCTTGGCACCTTTTGCCATGAAGCAGTAGGTGGGAGCATAGTCATCGACGCTCTTGTCAGCAGAGTTGGGGAGGTTATTTTCTTTGGTGTTGAAGATGGACTTGATGACATAAGCAATAGTGAGGGCTAAGCTCGTCACACCAGATTCTGACTCCTCGGATTCCTCCTCTTCCACATTTTCCTCAGATTCAGCTTCAGAGTCTATTTCCTTGCCAATGAATGCCCGGGCCTTCTTGGAACTGCTCTTCTTGTGACATGAAGACTTTGAAGTTTTTTATGATGAGGACTTTGAATATTTCTTCCTTTTCTTCGAGTCATCAGAATCGTCATCTTTGTATTTCTTCTTCTTTGATTCCTTTTCCCACAGAGGACAATCAGACATGTAGTGACCAGGTTTCTTGCATTTGTGGCAAGTTCTCTTTTTGTAGTCACAGGACGAGGAATCATCACTCCTTGAAGACTTTCCAAAGCGACCGCGGCGAGAGAACTTCTGGAATTTCTTCATGAGCATTGCTAGCTCCTCGCTCAGTTCTTCAGGGTCTCCAAGGCTGCTACAAGAATCTTCACCTTCAGATTCAGAGACTGCCTTGGCCTTCAGTGCACGGGGTCTTCCAAAGCTCGGTCCATAGAGGTCTCTCTTCTCAGCAAGCTAGAACTCATGAGTGTTTAGCCTCTCGAGGATATCAGCAGGATCTAGTGACTTGTAATCAGCTCGCTCTTGAATCATCAGTGCAAGGGTATCGAATGAGGAATCAAGTGATCTCAGTAATTTCTTCACCACCTCATGGTCGGTGATGTTAGTGGCACGAAGTGCTTGAAGCTCATTTGAGATGTCAGTGAGGTGATCAAAGGTTTGTTGAACATTTTCATTGTCGAGTCTTTTGAAGTGGTTGAATAGATTGCAAAGAACATCAACCCGGGAGTCACGTTGAGTAGAGACTCCTTCGTTGACCTTGGACAACATGTCCCAAATCAGCTTAGCAGTTTCCAAAGCACTCACTCTGCCGTACTGTCCTTTGCTCAGATGGCCACATATGATATTCTTCGCTTGAGAATCGAGTTGCTTGAATCTCTTCACATCAGCAGCATTCACAGACGGAGTGACTAAGGGAACACCATTTTCCACAACATACCAAAGATTGTTATCAATTGCCTCAAGATGCATGTGCATCTTGTTCTTCCAGTAGGGGTAGTCTGTCCCATTGAAGGTAGGACACCCAGCTGAGTCCTTGATCATACCTACAGTCGACATAAGTACAACTCCAGGTGGTTAACCAAAATCACACAGAACAAGGAAGTACCTTGCTCTGATACCAATTGAAAGCGCGTTATATCGACTAGAGGGGGGTGAATAGGCGATTTTTAGAAATTCGTCAATGAGGACTTTCTAGGTGAAGAAATTCCTAAGTAACGACACACTAGCAGCAGAATAAGTACTCGGGTATAAGCATAACAGATCAGTAGCATAGTCATAATGATGAAATGAAAACAAACACAGAGTATAGAAAGCGTGATAACAGGATAAGCAGGCTGAAGACTATGTGACTGAAGAAATAGGATTGAGGAAATAGAGAAAGTCTTCAGTCAAAGTCTTCAAATAGTAATGATCAGGTTCATCAACACATGAATGAGGAAATGAAAGGGTTGAGGAAATAGAACCAGTTGGCTTGGTGAATACAATGATTTGTTAGACCAGTTCCAACTGATGTGATAGTTGTACGTCTGGTTGGAGTGGCTGAGTATTTAAACTCGAGGACACACAGTCCTCACCGTATTCTCCTTGAGCTAAAGTCACACAGACCTCGCCCAATATTCGTGGTAAGTCTTCACAGGTGACTTCCAAACTTTCATAGACTTGGTCACTCGACGATCCACCATTCCTCTTGGATGCTCAGACCATGACGCCTTACCGTCTGGAGGATACATAGTCCTCAAAGGTAACAACCGTTGGTTCCACACAGGAACAATATCTTTAGTGATGCTCAATCACTTTAGGTTTGTACATGTTTGGGTTTGGGTTTTGGGTTTTCCTCACTTGATGATTTTTGCTCAAAGTCCTCGGAGGATGGGATGCTCTCAATGACAAGTGTTAGTTTCTCACGGAGCAGCCAACCAGCTAGTGGTTGTAGGGGGCGGCTATTTATAGCCTAGGGAGCAGCCCGACATGATAAGACATAAATGCCCTTAAATGATATGACCGTTAGGTGGTAGGATATTTTGGACAGCTGGCGCGTAGCACAGCAACGGTCGGATTTGAGGTATCAAATTGCTCAGGGCTATCATGTTCCTCACTGTGTAGGCAATCCGCACTGGCGAATTTATAACTCCTTAGTCAGAACAAACTCCTCAGAGACCAGAAGATCTTCGTCTCTATCGCTGAAGAAATTGACTGAACTGATATGATATTTCCAATGACTTCACTCGAAAGGATTGGGTAGGTGTAGGATTTTGAGATGAGCATCACTTGGAAATCAGTTTCCTTAGTATTACCTCGACCCCCTTTAACAGTACGGTGTTTCCTATGATTCAAGAAAGAGAAACTGAAACTACAAAAACAAAAGTCTTCACACTTCATAATCCTCGCATGAATATCCAATTCTTTAAGGTCACACCAATTTCTTCACTTTCAAAGTCTTCAGGAGAACCAAAGTCTTCAGCTGAAGACATACATTTTTAGGGGTCGACTTTCATAGTAAATATCAAACTCCTCATCAACTTATAGAGCATGTGTACACTCACAAACATATTAGTCCCTTAACCTATAAGTCTTCAATACGCCAAAATCACTAAGGGGCACTAGATGCACTTACATGAGTCCATCAATAGCTTCTTGTCACCAGTCATGTGATTTGTACATCCACTATCGAGGACCCACTCAGTTGGTTTGGGTTGATCATCCTGCAGATGAATTAGTGCACCTTACAAATTCATATACTTCAGAGTGAAGAATATGACATCAGATTCATCAGAAATAATTTCATCAAATAATGCAACACACATATATATAGCAGTATGAGGACATGAGAAATGAGTGAATCATTTCTTCATGATTAGCTTGCATCCTTTCAAGTATATTCAGGTCTCTGGCAAATTCTTCAGATGATTAAGTTCGTTTGGAGACTTGACCCTGCATAAGAGATTAGTTCTTTTTCTTCACCACCCACATCTGGAGGGGTGGCAAAGAGTTCATCATTCTATGAGCTCCATAAGAGAAAGGTGCCATTGAAGCCAATGTATATCATTTCACAGAAGATGGGTTAGAGTATGCATATGAATAAGCAGAGAAATTCTTCGAGGACTTATGAACATAATGATTTGAAGAATAATGCACATATTGATAGCTCTTAGATTTTCCCTGCGAAATAGATGCGTTAGCACAATGATGTTCATATGAGGATTTGGATCCACGTGAGGAATTTGGTCCGTAGGAGGACTTGGATCCATTTGAAGCCTTTTGCCCATATGAAGAATTTGATCTGGGGTTCCTATTCTTCACAGGTGGTGTCATGAGGACATTCACCTGAAGACTTTCAAGGCACCTTTTGGGAAACCTAGATTTTCTTCATAGGGGGACCGTTCCTGCAGTTAGTTCCGACATATCTAGCAAATACTTCACCATTTAGTTTTTTGAACAGTTTATAGTTGGAGTCAAATGACTCATCAG
Organism: Triticum dicoccoides; assembly: GCF_002162155.2. Lineage (NCBI taxonomy): Eukaryota > Viridiplantae > Streptophyta > Magnoliopsida > Poales > Poaceae > Triticum > Triticum dicoccoides. The sequence continues at coordinate 381,965,566 of NC_041389.1, read as the reverse complement.
ATGAATATGATGATTCAGATGTAAAGCCAGATAAAGTGGATGGATCTACGGGAGGTCCTTTTGCAGCAACCATGAGGTTTTGGGATATTGCTCAGGTTTCCAGTAGGTACCATCAGCATTGAGTTTCCTCTCAAAGGCAATACCCTCTTTCCTAGGGTTCCTATTGAGGATCTACTTCTTAAGCACATCACAAAGAGCATGGTGCCCTTTGAGGCTTTTGTACATGCATGTTACATACAGTTCCTTCAACCCTGCATTGTCAGTCATACTTGTGGTATCCTCAGATTTGGAATTTGTGACCACAGAAATAGTTGAAGAATTTGCAGTAATATAAGCATTTGAACTTTCAGGTGAGGAACTAGCAGATTCTCGTTCAATGCATTTCAAACATGGTGGAATGAATTCATCCTGAGCGGAGCTAATTTGTTGAGGAAGCAACAAATCATTTTCCTTCTGAAGATCTTCATGACTCACCCTTAGCTTCTCAAGATCTTGCTTTCTTTGAAGAAATTCATAAGAAAGCTTCTCATGATCAGCTAAGAGGGTTTCATGATGACCTTGAAGATTATCAAACTTGGACTAAAGACGTTTAAGATCGTTAGTCAGAGTTTGAACTCGATCCAGTTTCTCACCCAACATTGCTTTTATCTAGCAAATTTTGAACCATTTCCAAAGCTTTTTGTTGTTTTATGACAATATTAGCAAGTTTGGAATAGCTAGGTTTGATATTATCATCAGATCCATCCTCAATTGATTCAGAGGAGGTATATTTGAGTACCTTGGCACCTTTTGCCATGAAGCAATAGGTGGGAGCATAGTCATCGTCGCCATCGTTATCAGTGTTGGGGCAGCCATTCTCCTCAATGTTGAAGATGGACTTGCTGACGAAAGTAGTAGCGAGAGCTAGGGTCGCCACACCAGAGTATGACTCTTCAGATTCCTCCTCTTCCTCATTTTCCTGAGGTTCAGCTTCAGAGTCCATTTCCTTGCCAATGAATGCTCGGGCCTTTTTGGAACTACTCTTCTTGTGGATGAAGTCTTTGAAGATTTTGATGATGAGGACTTTGAAGATTTCTTATTTTTCTTCGAGTCATCAGAACTATCATACTTGTATTTGATTCCTTCGCCCACTGAGGAAAATCGGTTATATAGTGACCAGGTTTCTTGCATTTGTGGCAAGTCCTCTTCTTGTAGTCGTGGGATCAGGAATCTGATCTCATGTCATCACCTCTTGAAGATTTTCCAAAGCGACCACGTCTTGAGAACTTCTGGAATTTCCTCATGAGCATTGCTAGCTCATGGCTTAGTTCTTCAGGATCACCAAGGCTGCAATCAGAATCTTCTCCTTCAGATGAGGAAACTGCCTTGGCCTTTAGTGCGCGTGATCTTTCATATCTTGGCCCATAGAGATCTCTCTTCTCAGCTTGTTGGAATTCATGAGTGTTCATCCTCTCAAGGATATCAGCAGGATCTAGTGACTTGTAGTCTCCACATTCTTGAACCATCAATGCTAGTGTATCGAATGAGGAATCAAGTGATCTCAGCAATTTCTTCACCACCTCATGGTCGGTGATGTCAGTGGTACCAAGTGCTTGAAGCTCATTTGAGATGTCAGTGAGGCGATCGAAGGTTTGTTGAACATTTTCCTTGTCGAGTCTTTTGAAGCGGTTGAAGAGATTTCGAAAACATCAACTCAAGAGTCACGTTGAGTTGAGACTCCTTCGTTGACCTTGGACAGCCTATCCCAGGTAAGCTTTGCAGTCTCCAAAGCACTCACTGTCGGTGTCAAAACCAGCGGATCTCGGGTAGGGGGTCCCGAACTGTGCATCTAAGGCTAATGGTAACAGGAGGCGGGGGACACAATGTTTATCCAGGTTTGGGCCCTCTCGATGGAGGTAATACCCTACTTCCTGCTTGATTGATCTTGATGATATGAGTATTACAAGAGTTGATCTACCACGAGATCGTAGAGGCTAAACCCTAGAAGCTAGACTATGATTATGATTGTTCTTTTTTTGTCCTACAGACTAAACCCTCCGGTTTATATAGACACCGGAGGGGGCTAGGGTTACACAGAGTCGGTTACAGAGAAGGAGATCTACACATCCAAATTGCCAAGCTTGCCTTCCATGCAAAGGAGAGTCCCACCCGGACACGGGACAAAGTCTTCAATCTTGTATCTTCATAGTCCAACAGTCCGGCCAAAGTATATAGTCCGGCTATCCGAGGACCCCCTAATCCAGGACTCCCTTGGTAGCCCCTGAATCAGGCTTCAATGACGATGAGTCCGGCGCGCAGATTGTCTTCGGCATTGCAAGGCGGGTTCTTCTCCAAAATCCCTGAGTACCTGTTGTAACGAGCAGTGTTTGACTTCCCATTAATGTTGCACTCCTCGGCTTCTGTTCCCTAATAATGGTGATCTCCACGGTCAAGCGAATGTGAGAAGTCGGGGCATTTTTACATTTTCCACCCTGACCATGTTAGTAAATCGTCTATTAAAGAGACGGGGATCCTCAGATCCAAATCACGCCATCTTCCCCCCAGCGAGTATCCATCAGAGCGCGCCCGGAAAAAAGCCATTCCCTCATGGACGACCGCCGTAGCTCCTCCTCTCTCTCCTGCAGCGCTAAGCCGGGTGATTGGGAGAAGTGTTCTGTTCCCCACGGTCGATTGGTGGAGTTGCAGACCCAGGGGTTTCTCCCGCCTGCATACATGGTCCCCGTCCAAGTCGGACTAGCCACTTACAATGGCAGGGAGCAAGCGGAGAGTTTTCCCAACCCATCTAGGGGGAGCAGGTATGCCTTGTCCCTTTCTTGCTGAGGGGACTCAGATTTCCAATCCATCCGTTCCTCCGCGGGCTCCTGGAGTACTACGGCCTCCAGCTGCATAACTTCACTCCTGCCTCCATACTACACATCGCGGGCTACATCGCCCTTTGCGAGCTATTTCTAGGCTGCGAAGCTCATCTCGAGCTATGGAAGAGGCTATTCTACCTCGTCCCCCGCACTCAGGAGGGGTCAATATATCAAGTGGGCGGAGCCGAAATATGGCGCATCGCCGGGATCGGATACCTATCCGGTACCCCGAAGAAGACGTCCGAAGACTGACCTTCGGAGTGGTTTTATATGGAGGACGTGTCACATCCCTAGTTCTGGTATGACCTAGACTAGCTAGCAAGTTGTGCATCATTTTTAAATTCCATTTAATTTTGAAATGAGGACTTGTGAAACCCTCAGAATCATCTCTGGAAATGACCCAAATAAAAATTGTTCCAAAAAGGTCCAAGAAAATGCTCATGTTGCTCTCTGAAAATATTGGACAGAGATAAAAATCAAACCAATATTTTTAGGACCTCATAAGTATTTATTTTGGGCATTTGGAATTAACGCAGTAATTATTTGCTTTGGATATATATTGTTATATATATATATATATAATATTGTCCAAAAATTATGCCATTTATAAAGGAGCTCTGGAATAATATAACTAGCTTCTATAAAAATTGGCAAAAGAAAATAAAATGGTTTAGTATTTTTATTTACACCAAACAAATGTCAGAAAAATAGAAAAAGAAACAAAAGGGGAAAAACCTTACCTGGCGCTTAGCTCCTGTGCTGGCCCAGCACTATGCGGCCTGGCCGGCCCAGTTGGCCGGCCCGGCCCACCTGTCCCCCCTCCTCTGTCGTCTTCCTCCCCGACAGGAGGACGGGCGCATGCCCGACGCGCGCACCGCCGCGCCGCGCCACCTCCTCCCTCCCTGCCTGCCTGTCCTCCCCCTCGTCGCTCTGGATGATCCGCGCGACGCCACACACGCCCCGTACCCCTCTCACTCTTCCCCCGATCCTCTCCTCTCCTCTTCCTCGCTCTCTCTCTCACGGCCGAACGCCACCGACGCCACCGCTCGCCGTTGCCGCGGCCACTGCCTCCCCCTCGTCCCTCCATCGTGTCCACGAGCTCCGCCACGACTCCTTCGTCCTCTCCGCCAAGTTGTGCCTCGCCGGACGCCCCGTGGTGCCGTCGCCGTCGCTTTCATCACCTCCGGCCGCCGCAGATCGCCATCGCCACTTCGTCGTCTCCAGCGCGTCCCCGGCCACAACGAGCAGCCCTGCAAGTCCGCCGTGAGCCCTGCTTTCTTCTCCCCTCTCTCCCCTGCCGCGCTCGCCCTCTAGTTGTCGTCTCCACCATGGCCGAACCTTCGCCGCCGCCGAGCTCGCCGTCGATGCAGCTCCGGTGACCATTTGGTCACCCCGGCGAGTCCAACAAGCTCGTAAGGCCCCGTAGAGCATCCCTAGCGCTTTGCTTCGCTCGTCTTCGAGCTCCAAACGAGCTCTCGTGCACGACCGAACTCCGGCGGCCGCAATCGAGCTCGCCGCCGCCGACTCCGGCCATCCCAGGCCCAGCCACGGCCACCGGCCGACGCGCCATCGAGCTGGCTCTCCAACGCGCCTAGCCGCGCGTCATTTGGAGCACCACAGAGGAAACCCGGGGCACAAGTACGCCGCGGATCTCGCCGGCGACTAACCGCCAGCGGGTTTGACTTGTTTGACCTGGGGTTTGACCCCCCCCCCCCCAAGGTCACTGACGCGTGGGCCATGCCCCTGTTTAGTTTAGGTGTCAGTTTAGTTAGCGCTAATTAACTCTGTTAACTAACTATGACATTGACGTGTGGACCCCACACGTCAGGTTTGACCCTGGTCAGCCCCGGTTGACCTGTTGACGTCGTGCTGACGTCATGCTGGCGCAATAATATATTTTTTGGAATTAAAATTAAATCAGGAAATTCCAGAAAATGATTTAAACTTCAAAAATTCATAGAAATTCAACCGTAGCTCAGATTGAAATAATTTATATATGAAAAACTATCAGAAAATGCAATCTTTCCATCTGTACTAGTTTCATGCATGACAAACCAACTTATACATGCTGTATAAGTGAAAACATGTAAATGGAATATATAAGAGTTTAACTTGGAGTTGCATTTGAATCTTTGGTTCAAATGGACTCCATCCAAATAACAGCTAGTTGCATTAGCTCAAACAGCATCACATCTACATGCCATGTTCATGCATCATATTGTTGCATATGATTGTGTATTGATTGCCGGCACCGTTCCTTCTCGATAGGTCCTGCTCCGGAGACATTCCAGAGTACCTGTCTGTGAAGCAGTGCCTCCCTTGTTGATTTACCAGGCAAGCAAACCCCCTTGTTCATTCCGATAAATCCTACTCTCTCGCTCCTGCTCTCAGTTATTGCATTAGGACAACAACGATTCATCTGCTAATTTGTGCTGCGGTAGTTGAACCCATTCCTCTGCATGACCTGTCATTGCCATAGTAAATAGTTGAAACCCACTAGCATGTGTAGGAGTTGATTGAGCCATGTTGTGTTCCTACCATGCTATGCCTGTTATTGCTTAGAGTTGTGTCAGGTCTGGTTCATTGGGAATGAATTGGAGTGTTACGATATGGTCTGGTGCTGAGAGTGAAGTGTGTGAACACGATTTGGTAAAGGTAGCGGTGAGAGGCCATGTAGGAGTGCATGGTGGGTTGTCTCACTGGAACCGTCCTTAAGCACTGAGTTCTATGTATGTTGTCCAATGACTCGATACTACCACACATTGGGTTCCGGTAACTCGACCCCTCTCGACTTATTAACCAACTTGGTCTCTGTCCAGGAGTCGCAACTAGTTTCTGGTGTTTGTAGGTAGTGCTATTTTTCTACCGAGTGGCACCCGGCAGGGTGGGCTTGGTATAGACTAGGCACAGGTGGCACGGTGTACCAAGTGGCACCCGGATGGTGGGCTTGGGAACCCTGCTCACATCGTTTGGGGCCGTGAGCGACACCCCGGCCGGATCTCCTTGCGGATGGAACCCGAATAGGCGATAAACCTGGACTGGAGTCTTGTGTGGTTAGTCAGGTCGTGGCCGACACCCTCGCCAGGCTTCCGCTTGAAGGTTGCCGAGATACATGACGTGTACATGGCGGTAAGTGGCGAGAGCGTGTGTGAAGAAGTACACCCCTGCAGGGTTAACATGATCTATTCGAATAGCCGGGTCCGCAGTTATGGACTTCTTGCATGCTTACATGGTACATAGACAACTTGAAGTGGATACTATAAAATGCTCAAGACAAGTGTGAGTGCTATGGATGGCCTTCTCGTAGGGAGACGGGGATGAATCCATAGTAGTGTATTGTGTGGTGATTAGTGGACTCGTGTGCGCCATATCACCTCAAGAGTTTCTGGTAGTCGTAGAACAGGATAGCCACAGAGTCAAAGCTGGCTTGCCGCAACTAAACCCCACATTACCCTCTTGATACAAATGCATGTATGATAGGATCTGATGTAAGTCTTGCTGAGTACCTTTGTACTCATGTTGCTTTATTTATGTTTTTGCAGCGGAGACTTCGGTCTTACTAGTGTTCTCGTGGACTTCGACGAGTAGCTTGTACCTCAGCTACGATCTTGATCGGATGTTGTAGATAATCAGGCTCTTCAGCCTTTTTCATTTGTAGATGTCTGTACTCAGACATGTAATGCTTCTGCCTGTTGCTTGTTTGCTCTGAATGTTGGGTCATGTGACCCCTGTTTGTAATAATGCTATGATGGCTCTTTGAGCCTTATCTATATGAGTTGTTGAGTTATGCTGTGATGCCATGTTGTACAACGCATACTTGCATGTTATGCATACGTGTAATGTGTATTGCTATGTGTGGGATCTGACTATCTAGTTGTTTATCCTTAGTAGCCTCTCTTACCGGGAAATGTCTCCTAGTGCTTCCACTGAGCCCTGGTAGCTCGCTACTGCTCCGGAACACTTAGGCTGGCCGGCATGTGTCCTTCCTCGTTCCTGTGTCTGTCCCTTCGGGGAAATGTCACGCGGTGACTACCGGAGTCCTGTTAGCCTGCTACAGCCCGGTTTACCGGAGTCCTGCTAGCCCAGTTGCTACAGCCCGGATTCACTCGCTGATGACCGACACGTTCGATGCTGGGTCATGTATGCCTGTCCCTGTAAGTTAGTGCCACTTTGGGTTTACGACTAGCCATGTCAGCCTGGGCTCCTTATCATATGGATGCTAGCGACACTATCATATACGTGTGCCAAAAGGCGCAAACGGTCCCGGGCAAAGGTAAGGCGACACCCGTGGGAATACCGTGCGTGAGGCTGCAAAGTGATATGAGGTGTTACATGCTAGATTGATGTGGCATTGAGTCAGGGTCCTGACAGTTTCCGTTAAACAAGTTAGGAGTTTCCTTGGTCTAGCTAGTTATTGTCGTCGCTTTGTTGAAAACTTCTCCAAAGTAGCCAAACCCCTCACGGAACTTCTCAAGAAAGATAAAAAGTTTGAGTGGTCCCCATAGTGTGAGTATAGTTTTCAGGAACTGAAAAGACGCCTGACTTCTGCTCCCATACTTGTGCCACCGGATTTCACAAAGGACTTTGTTATTTACGGCGACGCCTCACGACAGGGACTAGGTTGCTTTCTTATGCAGGATCGTCATGTGATTGCCTATGCATCTCGACAGTTGCATCCACATGAGGAGAATTATCCTACACATGATCTAGAGCTTGCAGCCGTAGTCTATGCACTCAAGACCTGGCGACATTACCTCCTTGGTAAACATTGCGAGATCTACACCGATCACCAGAGTCTCAAGTATATCTTCACCCAACCAGATTTGAACCTTAGGCAAAGACGTTGGTTGGAGTTAATCACAGATTATGATCTAGGGATTTCCTACACCCCAGGCAAAGCCAATGTCATGGCTGATGCGCTAAGTCGTAAATCCTATTGCGACAATCTCATGTTGCAGCGAGGCCAACCACTTCTCCATGAGGAATTCTGTAAGCTCAATCTTCACATTGCTCCTCACGGATTCCTTTCTACCTTGGTGGCGAAACCTACTCTTGTGGATCATATTATAGAAGCCCAGAAGCATGATACGGGGATTACCCGGATCAAGAGAAACATTGCCAAGGGTATTGCTGGTAGTTTCTCTATAAATAATCGAGGTGTCGTTTTCTTTGGGAACCGCCTGGTGGTCCCCAAGAAGCAACATCTTCGACAATTGATCCTTAAGGAGGCGCATGAATCTCCTCTCACGATTCATCCCGGTAGTACTAAGATGTATCAGGACCTACGCTAGAGGTTCTGGTGGACTAGGATGAAGAGAGAAATCACTCAGTTTATTGCTAACTGTGACGTTTGTCGTCGCGTTAAGGCAGAGCATCAAAGACCTGCTGGCACCCTTCAACCTTTAGCTATTCCTGAGTGGAAATGGGATAAAGTTGGTATGGACTTCATCACCGGCTTTCCCAGGACCAAGAAAGGGAATAACGCTATTTTCGTAGTCATTGATCGTCTTTCCAAAGTGGCTCACTTCCTTCCTGTTCGAGAGAGTATCACTGCTAGTCAGCTCGCTGACTTATATATTTATCGAATAGTGTCACTCCATGGTGTTCCATTAGAGATCAATTCAGACCGTGGCAGTCTTTTCACTTCTCATTTCTGGGAGAGTCTCCAAACTGCCATGGGAACCCATCTTTCCTTCAGTACCTCTTTCCACCATCAGTCGAGTGGTCAGGTGGAAAGGGTCAATAAAATTCTTGAAGACATGCTTAGAGCTTGCGTTATCTCATTCGGTATGGATTGGGAGAAATGTCTTCCTTTTGCCGAGTTTGCTTATAACAATAGTTATCAATCCAGTCTCAAGAAAGCTCCTTTTGAGGTTCTCTATGGACGAAGATGTCGAACACCTTTGAACTGGTCAGAAACCGGTGAAAGACAATTCTTTGGACCGGACATGATCCAGGAGGCAGATGAGCAAGTTCGCATCATTCGTGAGAATTTGAAAACAGCCCAGTCTCATCAGAAGAGCCAGTACGATCGTCATCATAGGGATATGACCTATGAAATTGGCGACAAAGCTTACCTTCGGGTCACTCCTTTGAAGGGTACCCACCGCTTCGGTATCAAGGGCAAGTTGGATCCTCGTTACATTGGTCCTTTTCGCATTCTCGCTAAACGAGGAGAGGTTGCCTACCAGTTGGAACTACCCCCACATCTTTCCAGAGTGCATGATGTCTTCCACGTCTCTCAACTCAGGCGTTGCTTCTCGGATCCCATTCGCGGAGTGGACCACGAAACGCTTTATCTCCAAGATAACCTCACATACGAGAGTACCCGGTTCGCATTCTTGATCAAGCAGAGTGTGTTACTCGATGTCAGAACATCAAGTTTCTCAAGGTTCAGTGGTCTCATCATTCCGAGAGAGAAGCTACTTGGGAGCGAGAAGATCGTCTTCGACTGGAGTACCCCGCTTTCTTTCCGTCGACCCCTGAATCTCGGGACGAGATTCTTTCAAGTGGGGGCGAGTTGTCACATCCCTAGTTCTGGTATGACCTAGACTAGCTAGCAAGTTGTGCATCATTTTTAAATTCCATTTAATTTTGAAATGAGGACTTGTGAAACCCTCAGAATCATCTCTGGAAATGACCCAAATAAAAATTGTTCCAAAAAGGTCCAAGAAAATGCTCATGTTGCTCTCTGAAAATATTGGACAGAGATAAAAATCAAACCAATATTTTTAGGACCTCATAAGTATTTATTTTGGGCATTTGGAATTAATGCAGTAATTATTTTCTTTGGATATATATTGTTATATATATAAAATATTGTCCAAAAATTATGCCATTTATAAAGGAGCTCTGGAATAATATAACTAGCTTCTATAAAAATTGGCATAAGAAAATAAAATGGTTTAGTATTTTTATTTACACCAAACAAATGTCAGAAAAATAGAAAAAGAAACAAAAGGGGAAAAACCTTACCTGGCGCTTAGCTCCTGTGCTGGCCCAGCACTATGCGGCCTGGCCGGCCCAGTTGGCCGGCCCGGCCCACCTGTCCCCCCTCCTCTGTCGTCTTCCTCCCCGACAGGAGGACGGGCGCATGCCCGACGCGTGCACCGCCGCGCCGCGCCACCTCCTCCCTCCCTACCTGCCTGTCCTCCCCCTCGTCGCTCTGGATGATCCCGCGCGACGCCACGCACGCCCCGTACCCCTCTCACTCTTCCCCCGATCCTCTCCTCTCCTCTTCCTCGCTCTCTCTCTCACGGCCGAACGCCACCGACGCCACCGCTCGCCGTTGCCGCGGCCACTGCCTCCCCCTCGTCCCTCCGTCGTGTCCATGAGCTCCGCCACGACTCCCTCGTCCTCTCCGCCAAGCCGTGCCTCGCCGGATGCCCCGTGGAGCCGTCGCCGTCGCCTTCATCACCTCCGGCCGCCGCAGATCGCCATCGCCGCTTCGTCGTCTCCAGCGCGTCCCCGGCCACAACGAGCAGCCCTGCAAGTCCGCCGTGAGCCATGCTTTCTTCTCCCCTCTCTCCCCTGGACGCGCTCGCCCTCTAGCTGTAGTCTCCACCATGGACGAACCTTCGCCGCCGCCGAGCTCGCCGTCGACGCAGCTCCGGTGACCATTTGGTCACCCCGGCGAGTCCAACAAGCTCGTAAGGCCCCGTACAGCATCCCTAGCGCTTTGCTTCGCTCGTCTTCGAGCTCCAAACGCGCTCTCGTGCATGACCGAACTCCGGCGGCCGCAACCGAGCTCGCCGCCGCCGATCCCGGCCATCCCAGGCCCAGCCACGGCCACCGGCCGACGCGCCATCGAGCTGGCTCTCCAACGCGCCTAGCCGCGCGTCATTTGGAGCACCACAGAGGAAACCCGGGGCACAAGTACGCCGCGGATCTCGCCGCGCCGGCGGGTTTGACTTGTTTGACATGGGGTTTGACCCCCCCCAGGGTCACTGACGCGTGGGCCATGCCCCTGTTTAGTTTAGGTGTCAGTTTAGTTAGCGCTAATTAACTCTGTTAACTAACTATGACACTGACGTGTGGACCCCACCCGTCAGGTTTGACCCTGGTCAGCCCCGGTTGACCTGCTGACATCGTGCTGACGTCATGCTGGCGCAATAATATATTTTCTGGAATTAAAATTAAATCAGGAAATTCCAGAAAATGATTTAAACTTCAAAAATTATAGAAATTCAACCGTAGCTCAGATTGAAATAATTTATATATGAAAAATTATCAGAAAAATGCAATCTTTCCATCTGTACTAGTTTCATGCATGACAAACCAACTTATACATGCTGTATAAGTGAAAACATGTAAATGGAATATATAAGAGTTTAACTTGGAGTTGCATTTGAATCTTTGGTTCAAATGGACTCCATCCAAATAACAGCTAGTTGCATTAGCTCAAACAGCATCACATCTACATGCCATGTTCATGCATCATATTGTTGCATATGATTGTGTATTGATTGCCGGCACCGTTCCTTCTCGATAGGTCCTGCTCCGGAGACGTTCCAGAGTACCTGTCTGTGAAGCAGTGCCTCCCTTGTTGATTTACCAAGCAAGCAAACCCCCTTGTTCATTCCGATAAATCCTACTCTCTCTCTCCTGCTCTCAGTTATTGCATTAGGACAACAACGATTCATCTGCTAATTTGTGTTGCGGTAGTTGAACCCATTCCTCTGCATGACCTGTCATTGCCACAGTAAATAGTTGAAACCCACTAGCATGTGTAGGAGTTGATTGAGCCATGTTGTGTTCCTACCATGCTATGCCTGTTATTGCTTAGAGTTGTGTCAGGTCTGGTTCATTGGGAATGAATTGGAGTGTTACGATATGTTCTGGTGCTGAGAGTGAAGTGTGTGAACACGATTTGGTAAAGGTAGCGGTGAGAGGCCATGTAGGAGTACATGGTGGGTTGTCTCACTGGAACTGTCCTTAAGCACTGAGTTCTATGTATGTTGTCCAATGACTCGATACTACCACACATTGGGTTCCGGTAACTCGACCCCTCTCGACTTATTAACCAACTTGGTCTCTGTCCAGGAGTCGTAACTAGTTTCTGGTGTTTGTAGGTAGTGCTATTTTTCTACCGAGTGGCACCCGACAGGGTGGGCTTGGGACAGACTAGGCACAGGTGGCACGGTGTACCAAGTGGCACCCGGATGGTGGGCTTGGGAACCCTGCTCACATCGTTTGGAGCCGTGAGCGACACCCCGGCCGGATCTCCTTGCGGATGGAACCCAAATAGGCGATAAACCTGGACTAGAGTCTTGTGTGGTTAGTCAGGTCGTGGCCGACACCCTCGCCAGGCTTCCGCTTGAAGGTTGCCGAGATACATGACGTGTACATGGCGGTAAGTGGCGAGAGCGTGTGTGAAGAAGTACACCCCTGCAAGGTTAACATGATCTATTCGAATAGTCGGGTCCGCGGTTATGGACTTCTTGGATGCTTACATGGTACATAGACAACTTGAAGTGGATACTATAAAATGCTCAAGACAAGTGTGAGTGCTATGGATGGCCTTCTCGTAGGGAGACGGGGATGAATCCATAGTAGTGTATTGTGTGGTGATTAGTGGACTCGTGTGCGCCATATCACCTCAAGAGTTTCTGGTAGTCGTAGAACAGGATAGCCACAGAGTCAAAGCTGGCTTGCCGCAACTAAACCCCACATTACCCTCTTGATACAAATGCATGTATGATAGGATCTGATGTAAGTCTTGCTGAGTACCTTTGTACTCATGTTGCTTTATTTATGTTTTTGTCGTGGAGACTTCGGTCTTACTAGTGTTCTCATGGACTTCGACGAGTAGCTTGTACCTCAGCTACGATCTTGATCGGATGTTGTAGATAGTCAGGCTCTTCAGCCTTTTTCATTTGTAGATGTCTGTACTCAGACATGTAATGCTTCCGCCTGTTGCTTGTTTGCTTTGAATGTTGGGTCATGTGACCCCTGTTTGTAATAATGCTATGATGGCTCTTTGAGCCTTATCTATATGAGTTGTTGAGTTATGCTGTGATGCCATGTTGTACAACGCATACTTGCATGTTATGCGTACGTGTAATGTGTATTGCTATGTGTGGGATCTGACTAGCTAGTTGTTTATCCTTAGTAGCCTCTCTTACCGGGAAATGTCTCCTAGTGCTTCCACTGAGCCCTGGTAGCTCGCTACTGCTCCGGAACACTTAGGCTGGCCGGCATGTGTCCTTCCTCGTTCCTGTGTCTGTCCCTTCAGGGAAATGTCACGCGGTGAGTCCTGTTAGCCTGCTACAGCCCGGTTTACCGGAGTCCTGCTAACCCAGTTGCTACAGCCCGGATTCACTCGCTGATGACCGACACGTTCGATGCTGGGTCATGTATGCCTGTCCCTGTAAGTTAGTGCCACTTTGGGTTTACGACTAGCCATGTCAGCCCGGGCTCCTTATCATATGGATGCTAGCGACACTATCATATATGTGTGCCAAAAGGCGCAAACGGTCCCGGGCAAAGGTAAGGCGACACCCGTGGGAATACTGTGCGTGAGGCCACAAAGTGATATGAGGTGTTACATGCTAGATCGATGTGGCATTGAGTCGGGGTCCTGACAGGACGTCCCCCTTCCGGACCATATTCAGATGGGCCTTCCTGAGTTTGCTAATGCTCCACTGAAGAAATGCCACAGCTGGCACCCCCGGAGCCCCCAGGAGGAAGATAACAGAGAGGTCCTTTACCTGATGGGCAGGATAAAAACACTGGCCAAATCAGGGCTGACAATAATCGAGGTTATATTAATATGCATAATGCGAGGGGTGTAGCCACTTCAGTATCGGGGGAAACCATGTGTCACTTCAACGGAGAAGACGATGCCACCCGCTGCGGTCGTAAAGGTCCGGACTACGGCATCGCTCTGGCGAAAATAATGTCCGATTTATACAAAGGAGAAGAAGAGGAGTTCATCCGTATTAAGCCACGGGATGGATTCTCCATGTACAACCCCCCAAGCTGGGTGAGCTACCATCTTTTACTCTAGTCCTTCCCGCATTCTTCATCATAAATATTTACCTTGCTAATTCATAGCAGGAACTGCGAAAAGCTGTGAGGGAGATCCACAGCCCGTCTCCACAGCCAGAGGACCCTGACCAGGCCCTCGACCCTGGACTCGAAGAAGATCCGGACATATTTGTGGAGCTCGTCGACAGGATGTTATATCAGTTAAGCTATGACGGTGCCTTGGTGGCCATCATAGCTGATTATCCTGGCCTACTCCCTGCATCACATGTAAGTAAGACCGGAGTCCCAACTTCCGAGAAGGATCCCTTCTTTGCGCTTTACCCACCGCACATGTATTGCATTTTACAGGGAAGGCCATCGAGGCGCCGTGTCGAACCTGCGGTGGCTCGCCAACAAGGGGCACCGAAGTCGAGTAAGCTCAAAAGGAAGGCAGTCAAGACCGAGACGCCGTCGCAGAGGTATGATTAAAAACCTGCTCCGTGATTATCATTTTTAAAATATAACAATGTCCGTGGTCCCTGGCAGAAAAACCGCTCGCCAGACAGTGTCTGGAGAGCCTGCCGGCCATGCCTCCACCAGCCGGATTCCGGAACTGGACTCAGGGGCGGAAGCTAACGCAGGGACAACGCCGAACGGTCCTCCTACAAAAGATGCAGATAGAGTGTCCGCTACGAAGTCCAAAGTGGAGAGCGCCATGAATCACAGGCGTCGACGGGCCATACTCCGCGACCCTAATTTCTCTTAAGAGGCGTTCAACGCCTTCAACTCAGGAGACGCGTACATCCGAGCTGCGCAAGGTGGGCTTGCTAGAGCCACAGGCCAGTATATAAAGGATATACGGGTAAGAAAATCTGATAATTATGTATATCAGTAGCCCCTGAGACTTGAAACAGTTGGCACAACTAATTTAAGGATCATTGTATGCATAGGTTCTTACGGAGAAGAATACCCAGTTGTCTAAAGAGCTGGAGGAGTGCAAAGCCCAGCTAAGGGCCGCAGTTGCCAAAATAGAGAAATCCAAGAAGGTCTCATCTGGTAATACTTGTCTCGAAAATGTAATTACATATACCAGTGAGTATTCGGCATGCTTGCAAATCTAACAATAGATTATGCAGAAAATCCCGGAGCGAATCCGGAGATATTACAAGAGGATGAGCAATATGCTAAACGACAGCTAGAGGCTGGCGAGCGCATGCTTACACGGGTTATTCGAGAGAAAAATGAGCTCTAGGATGCCCATACCCGGTTGGGTGTTGAACTGGGAGATGTTCGGGCCCAGCTTGCAGACTCCGTGAAGGAGAATAAGAAGCTTCGACGCGGTATTTTTAGTAAGTGCTCGAACAAACCTTTATACAGTTCGGCGAAGAAGCATGCTAACAGAGTTATGTTTGTAGGTATGCTGATAGGTCGCCCCGAAGAGGAGATGCCCTGGTCCGCAGGTGATCTACTGCCGGAGCTCTCGCAACTACACGAACAAGTTCAGCAGGTGATGCGGGGTATTGCCCAGGCCTTGTGGCCCTCCGCCTCCCTGCCCGGAGGCATGGGGGAGCTTGTAGAGATACTCAAGGGAGCGCGGCGGCGCTTCCGATTATGGAAGATATTAGCCTGCCGACAAGGTGCAAGGGAAGCCTGGGCCATGGTGAAGACGCGGTACACCAAGGTTGACCCGAATCACATAGCCGAGGTTGGACCTGTAGGGTCAAATGGGAAAGAGATCCGCATTAGTCTGGTATATGACCAGGTAGGATTAGCCGCAAAGTATTCCCAACAGGATTGTAGGCTAGACGGCCTGTTGGGTGGTATAGAAGAAGAATTTAGTCAGTCTAAGTGACTGTGTACTTCAGAGGACATATTTTGTCCCTGGCCGGATTGTAAATCATTTGTCATGGCGAACCTTTCCGCTTCAGCCTCCAGACCTGATAGTCCGTAGTGTTTCCGAATACCCGCTCAGTTATGTAAACCGGGGTACGCGCGGAAACCAGGCGTAGGGGTCATAAGTGCTTAAACAGACAAGTACCCAACTAGCTATGTTATATTACATGGATAGTAAGAAACATCTTCCAGGGAGAATAGTTCCGTTAGGGGTTCCTTTCCCTGGGTACGCATGCATTAATGTGCATGTCTAGGCTGTGGACAGAGACGCAAGATATAAAACATCTGGGGATTTATATTGTACTAGGTAAAAAACATCTTTTGTTCACCGACCGAATATTCCCTTAAGAATGCTAGCTTTCGGCTTCACCCAGTCTGAGGTACACATCCGGCTGACCCAGCAGTAACAATCGCAAAGGTGCTCCCCTTATGCCCTAGCCGAACTAACGGGAACGTAGGGCATAAATACAGGAGCCAGGCAACCCAGCTTGGCCAAACTTTAAGTCATATCGATGCATATAATGGCAAAAAAAGGTACATATGGAAGAATGACACATATGTGGTGGGCATAAAGCCCGGAAGATAATTATATTAAGCTTCTGTATAAGAAGCCCCCAGGTATAATGAGCGCGCATAGCGCGTCAAAATCGTGTAGTCAAGACACACTTGAAGCCTTTGGGGCCATAGAAAGAAAGAAAAAGGAAAAGAGGATATAACGTGAAAAGGGAAGGCGGAGGTAAGGAGACAAACACTTAGTTCGGCACTAGGCGTAGAATCTTCGGAGTCTGGCCGCGTTCCATGGGTTTGGCTCGAGTCTATTATCAGATGCATCACGCAGATGGTACACCCCTCCGGTGAGAACTTTATCAATGATGAAGGGACCCTCCCACTTGGGCTTGAGCTTGTCCTTTTTCTTCTCCGGTAGGCTTAGAACAAGTTCGCCAATGTTATAGGTTTTGGCCCGTACTTCTCTGCTTTGATACCTGCGAGCCTGTTGCTGATAGAATGCGGAACGGGCCTTCGCAACATCGCGTTCCTCCTCTAGGGCATCTAAACGGTCCTGCCGATCAAGCTCGGCTTCTTTCTCTTCGTACATGCGCACTCAAGGTGAGTCATGAATGATATCGCAGGGCAATACCGCCTCTGCGCCGTACACCATAAAAAACGATGTGTATCCGGTAGTGCGATTCGGCGTGGTCTGCAGCCCCCATAGTACGGAGTCGAGCTCCTCGACCCAGTGCGTATCTGATTCCTTCAGGGATCGCACTGTTCTAGGTTTGGTGCCGCTCATAATAAGACCGTTCGCTCGTTCGACTTGACCGTTCGTTTGGGGGTGATAGACGGAGGCGTAATCAAGCTTAATGCCCATGTTGCCGCACCAAGTTTTCACTTTGTCGGCTGTGAAGTTGGAGCCGTTATCACTGATGATGCTGTGGGGGACACCGTAACGGTGTACAACCCCTGATATGAAGTCTATCATTGGTCCGAATTTGGCCGTTTTAATTGGTTTGGCTTCTATCCATTTGGTGAATTTATCCACCATGACCAACAAGTGTTTTTTTTTCTTATGGCTTCCTCCTTTAAGGGGTCCAACCATATCGAGCCCCCAGACCGCAAAGGGCCAAGTTATGGGGATTGTTTGAAGAGTGGTAGGTGGCATATGGCTTTGATTTGCAAAAAGCTGGCAACCGACGCAATGTTGGACTAGGTCTTGTGCGTCTGCTCGGGTTGTCGGCTAGTAGAAACCTGTACGGAAGGCCTTGCTTACAAGAGCCCGAGCTGCGGCGTGGTGGCCGCCAAGTCCAGCATGAATTTCTGCCAAGAGCTGCCGCCCTTCCTCTTCGGAGATGCATCTTTGGAGCACTCCGGTCGCGCTTTTCTTATAGAGCTCTCCCTCGTGGACCTTGTAGGCTTTAGAGCGCTGCACAATGCAACGTGCCTCGTTTTGGTCCTCAGGGAGTTCTTGCCTATTTAGGTAGGCTAAGAAGGATTCTGTCCACGGGGCGATGACAGCCATAATCACGTGGGCCGAAGGTGTTATTTCGGTGGCGAAGCCTCCGATTACGTTAGAGTGTTCGGGATCGGGGGTTGTGTTCGGACCCGGACTGGTATTGCCGGTCTCCCCGTCCCACACCATGGATGGCTTGAACAGCCTTTCCAATAAGATATTAGGTGGGACAGGGTCACGCTTAGCGCCGATGCGGGCGAGGATATCCGCCGCTTGGTTGTTTTCTTGAACCACATGGTGGAATTAGAGCCCCTCGAACCGGGCTGACATTTTGAGGACGACATTACGGTAAGCTGCCATTTTTGGGTCCTTGGCGTCAAAGTCTCCATTTATTTGAGATATTGCGAGGTTTGAATCCCCCCGCACTTCTAGGCGTTGAATGCCCATGGAGACTGCCATCCAAAGACCGTGCAACAGAGCCTCATATTCGGCTGCATTGTTGGAGTCTGTATATAATATTTGGAGTACATATTGGACTGTATCTCCAGTGGGGGATGTCAGGACAATGCCTGCCCCTAGACCAGCCAGCATCTTTGAGCCGTCAAAGTGCATAATCCAATTAGAGTACGCGTCGTACTCTTTAGGAAGTTCGGCTTTGGTCCATTCGGCGAAGAAATCAGCCAGTACATGCGACTTAATGGCTCGCCGTGGTTTGTATATTATGTCGAATGGGAGGAGCTCGATAGCCCATTTAGCAATCCGGCCCGTGGCATCGCGGTTATTTATTATGTCATTGAGTGGTACTTCATAGGCCACCGTGATTGAACACTCTTGAAAGTAGTGTCGTAGTTTTCGGGATGCCATGAAGACTGCGTATGCTATATTTTGATAATGTGGGTACCATGACTAGCATGGAGTGAGGACGGTGGATATGTAGTATACCGGCTTTTCAAGCGGAAACTTATGTCCGTTTGTCTCTCATTCGACGACGAGCACTGCGCTTACAACCTGGTGTGTTGCATCTATATATAACAGCATGGGTTCGCTGATATTTGGTGCGGCCAGGATTGGGTTACTGGCCAAGAGGGCCTTTATTTCTTCCAATCCGACCATGGCCGTATCCGTCCACTTGAAGTGTTCGGTGCGTCGAAGAAGGCGATAAAGAGGTAGTGCCTTTTCTCCAAATCGGGAGATAAAGCGGCTTAAGGCAGCCACGCATCCAGTTAATTTCTGGATTTGCTTGAGGTCTGTTGGGGTAGCCAACTATGACAGAGCTTGGATTTTAGCCGGATTTGCTTCAATTCCTCTATTGGAAACGATGAAGCCCAGCAGCTTTCCGGCAGGCGCGCCAAAAACGCATTTTTCTGGATTGAGCCTGATGTCATATGTTCGGAGATTGTCGAACGTAAGCCTCAAGTCATCTATTAAAGTTTCAACGTGTCCAATTCTGATGACCACGTCGTCTACGTACGCCTCCACTGTTTTGCCGATTTGTTTTTCCAGGCATGTTTGGATCATGCGTTGATAGGTTGCATCGGCATTTTTGAGCCCGAAAGGCATGGTGTTAAAACAGAAGGGGCCGTATGGTGTGATGAATGCCGTTGCGGCTTGATCGGACTCCGCCATCTTGATTTGATGGTATCCAGAGTATGCGTCGAGGAAGCACAATGAGTCGTGTCCTGCGGTAGCATTGATGATTTGAACAATGTGGGGGATAGGGAAGGGATCCTTGGGGCAAGCCTTATTGAGGTCCTTGAAATCGACGCATAGGCGCCAGGATTTGTCCTTCTTTGGTACCATCACCAGGTTTGCTAGCCAGTCCGGATGTTTTATTTCTCTGATGAATCCGGCCTCGAGTAACTTGGCTAGCTCCTCTCCCATGGCTTGTCGCTTAGGTTCTGAAAAGCACCGAAGAGTCTGCTTGACCAGCTTGTATCCCTTCAGTATGCTTAGGCTATGTTCGGCCAGCCTGCGTGGGATACCTGGCATGTCTGAAGGATGCCAGGCGAAGATGTCCCAGTTCTCACGCAAAAACTCTCGCAGTGCAGCGTCTATTGTGGGTTTCAGCTGTGCCCTCATGGATGTTGTTTTTGTGGGGTCCATTGGATGGACCTGGAATTTGATTATTCCGTCCGCTGGTTTGAAAGAGGTGGACTTGGATCGTCTGTCGAGTATCACGTCGTCCCTGTCCACTGTGGAGCGCAGCGCAGTTAGTTCTTCGGCCGCCAAGGCTTCGGATAATGCATCAAGTGGCCAGTGCGGCGGTTTTATTTTCGGCGCGGAGTGCTACGTCCGGATCACTAGCTAGAGTGATGATTCCATTGGGCCCGGGCATCTTGAGCTTCATGTACCCATAATGGGGTATAGCTTGGAAGCTCGTGAATGCGTCTCGCCCTAAAAGAGCGTGGTAGCCGCTACTGAACGGGGCCACTTGGAATGTGATTTCTTCGGACCTATAATTCTCCAGCGTGCCGAATACCACGTCTAGTGTGATTTTTCCCGCACATCGTGCCTCCCGACTAGGGATGATTCCTCTGAAGGTCGTGCTGCTTTGCTCAATGCGGCTCTTGTCTATTTCCATTTTGTGAAGAGTTTCCTCGTAGATGAGGTTTAATCCGCTGCCGCCGTCCATGAGCACTTTAGTAAGCCGGAAGCCATCCACAATTGGACTAAGGACCAAAGCGGCTGGTGCTCGGACTGTTCGGAATTGAGGTTCGTCACTGGCATTGAAGGTTATGGCCGTGTCGTTCCATGGATTTATTTCTGCAATGTGGCAGACTTCGGCGAGGCTGCGGAGTGCTCGCTTGCGCCTATTATTTGAGGCGAATGTCTCGAAGACTATCAATATTGTATTGTTATTTTCGATGAGATGATGCTCTACAGTATTGTTGATGAGGAGATCCTCGCCGCTCTTGGCCACCTGCCGGAGTATCGAACATGCTCGGGAATCTGGACATAGTTCGTCCTCAAAATAGAGGGAGAATTGTTGCATTGCTCCTCCACCACCGCTATCTGATGGGTGACCGACGGAGAGTTAATCTCCCTTTGGTTGGGTTTAAGCCCGGTCCGATCATAGTCCGTAGTGACTCCCAGGGTAGCGATGCAATCCAAGAGCTCGTTCAGGGAGGAGAGCTCCATTGGATCCATCTACTCGGTGAATTCCGACCTGACATGGAGGGTGTTTTTTATGACCTGAGAAGTCATCATCGGCGCGGCGGCCGAACAGGCGGTCATGACGAAGCCGCCTAGTCGGAGAGTTTGTCCTACAGCCAGGGCTCCCCCGGAGGTGACGTTGTCCTTGACAACAAGGCGAGCCATCAAGCCTTACCGCGATGGCACAGTGGAACTCTCAACGAGAGCACCAATGTCGGTGTCAAAACCAGCGGATCTCGAGTAGGGGGTCCCGAACTGTGCGTCTAAGGCTAATGGTAACAGGAGGCGGGGGACACGATGTTTACCCAGGTTCGGGCCCCCTCGATGGAGGTAATACCCTACTTCCTGCTAGATTGATCTTGATGATATGAGTATTACAAGAGTTGATCTACCACGAGATCGTAGAGGCTAAACCCTAGAAGCTAGCCTATGATTATGATTGTTCTTTTTTTGTCCTACAGACTAAACGCTCCGGTTTATATAGACACCAGAGGGGTCTAGGGTTACACAGAGTCGGTTACAGAGAAGGAGATCTACACATCCGAATTGCCAAGCTTGCCTTCCACGCAAAGGAGAGTCTCACCCGGACACGGGACGAAGTCTTCAATCTTGTATCTTCATAGTCCAACAGTCCGGCCAAAGTATATAGTCCGGCTATCCGAGGACCCCCTAATCCAGGACTCCCTCACTCACTCTGTCGTACTGTCCTTTGCTCAGATGGCCACATATGATATTCTTCGCTTGAGAGTCGAGTTTCTTGAATCTCTTCACATCAGCAGCATTCACGAAAGGAGTGACGAAGGGAACACCATTTTCCACAACGTACCAGAGATCGTTGTCAATTGCCTCAAGATGCATGCGCATCTTATTCTTCCGATAGGGGTAGGTCGTCCCATCGAATGTAGGACACCCAGCCAAGACCTTGATCATGCATGCAGTTGACATAACTAAAACTCCAGGTGGTTAAACCAAAATCACAGAGAACAAGGGAGTACCTTGCTCTGATACCAATTGAAAGTGTGTTATATCGACTAGAGGGGGGTTAATAGGTGATTTTCACAAATTTGTCACTTAGGAAATACAACTTGATGAATTTGCTAAGTGACGAACTACAAGCAGCGGAATAAGTACTCAAGTGCATGCATAACAAGACAGTAGCATAGTCATCATGATGAAATGAAACATACACAAAGCACATGTATCGTGTAAACAGGATAAGCAGGCAGAAGACAAAGTGACTGAAGAAATAGGGTTGAGGAAATTGAGAAAGTCTTCAGTCAAAGTCTTCAAATAGTAACGATCAATTTCACCAACACATGAGCGAGGAAATGAAAGGGTTGAGGAAATAGAACCAGTAGCTCGGTGAAGACAGTGATTTGGTAGACCAGTTCTAACTGTTGTGACAGTTGTATGTCTGGTTGGAGCGGCTAGGTATTTAAACCTAAGGAGACACAGTCCTCACTGTATTCTCCTTGAGCTAAGGTCACACAGACCTCGCCCAATTACTCGTGGTAAGTCTTCACGGGTGACTTCCAAACCTTCATAGACTTGGTCACTCAGCGATCCACAATTCCTCTTGGATGCTCTAGACCATGACGCCTAACCGTCTGGAAGATGCATAGTCTTCAAAGGTAACAACATCGGTTCCACACAGGAATAATCTCTTCAGTGATGCTCAATCACTTTGGGTTTTAAGTGTTTGGGTTTGGGTTTTTCCTCACTTGATGATTTTCGCTCAAAGTCCTTGGAGGATGGGATGCTCTCAATGACAAGTGTCAGTTTCTCTCGGAGCAGCCAACCAACTAGTTGTAGGGGGCGGCTATTTATAGACGGGGAGCAGCCCGACATGATAAGACATAAATGCCCTTCAATGATATGACCGTAGGTGGATAAAATATTTTGGGACAGTTTGCGCCTAGCATAGCAACGGTCAGAAATTTGAGCTCTCAAATTCCTTAGGGCTATCATGTTCCTCACTTGTAGGAAATCCACACTGGCAAATTCCTAACTCCTCAGTCAGTACAAATTCATCAGAGAACAGAAGATCTCCATCTCTGTTCACTAAAGAAATTGACTGAACTTTATGAGATTTCCAATGGCTTCACTTGAAAGGATTGGGTATGTGTAGGCTTTGAGATGAGCATCACTTGGAAACTTTTCCTTAGTTTTACCTCGACCCCCTTTAACAGTACGGTGTTTCGTATGGCACAAGAAAGAGAAAATGAAACTACGAAAACAAAAGTCTTCGCGCTTCATAATCCTCGCATTAATATCAAAGTCTTCAAGTCACACCAATTTCCTCATTTTCAAAGTCTTCAAGAAAACCAAAGTCTTCAACTGAAGACATTCATTTTTAGGGGTTGACTTTCTTCGTAAATATCTAACTCCTCATAGACTTATAGAGCATGTGTACACTCACAAACACATTAGTCCCTTAACCTATAAGTCTTCAATACACCAAAATCGCTAAGGGGCACTAGATGCACTTGCACAACGTTCTATACTAGTTTCCCCACTAACAGGTTTCGCCCATTCTCTTGCTACTAGGGCGATGAAGTTCTCTTTTTTGAACCAGCTTAGTTCGAAAGAGAAAGCATTTTTGTTGCCAATATGTGTTGCGTCTCCCAAGTCTACCAATAGCAGGGTGTGGTCTGAGATGGCCCTCTGCATCGCATGCACCAAAACTAATGGATATTTCTATTCCCACTCCACACTAGAGAGTACTCTATCCAACTTCTCATAAGTTGGAGTAGGCAACGTGTTAGACCATGTGAACTGTCTACCCACGAGTTCAATCTCTCTTAGACTAAGACTCTCAATAATCATGTTGAACATCATGGACCGATGCCCATCAAAATTTTCATTGTTTTTCTCGTCTCTCCTCCTGATTATATTAAAATCTCCTCCAACTAGGATTGGCAGTCTTTCATCCCCGCAGATGCTAACCAGATCTACTAGGAAGTCAGGCTTAAGCTCGGGTTGGGATGCTCCATATACAACCACGAGAGACCAGCGGAATCCATCCACTTTTTACCTCACTTGAAATTTAAACGCAAAATCACCTCTAACCACATTGATCACCTATAGAGTTTCACACTTAACCCCCAACAAAATCCCGCCGGATCTTCCTCTAGGAGGTAAGCGGTGCCAATCAAAATCAATTCCACCAGACAAAGTTCCCAGGAACTATGAGGTGAAATTATCTCTCCCTATTTCGAGAAGTGCTATAAAATCTAGTTTCTGATCTATCGATGTTTCTGCAAGGAACCTTCTTTTAGCCAAGTCTGTTGGACCTCTACTATTCCAAAAAATTCCTTTCATAAATCATCATGATTTTTTTTCTTAAGCTTAACTCTAGCACTTCTCCTAATGGCCTATGTAGGGTAAACCTTCCATTTCCATGGACGCTTCGGTTTATCCACCTGTGCCACTACATCCTCAAAACCAGATTGCCCCTGGCTATTACCTTCTATCGGTAAAGACTTTGTATTTCCCTCAGGCTCCGACCCTTCTACCTCAATTTCAGCTTCTAAAGTAGGCATGAGGTCATTACAAAAACTCTCCATAGCCGAAATCCCTAAGTTGTTAATGTCAGGCTCATTCATAGGTTTTACGGCCACAATGTTATGTATAATCTCAGCTGCCCGCTCAGCTTCTAAGTCTAATAAATCATTAACCAATTTAGCATTTTCTTTCCTATTAGAACCAAGTGAAACTCCTAAGTCATTTCCCTTACCAATAATCTCATGTTCAGGAAAATGCTAAATGGAACAACTCTTATTAAACGACATACCTGTAGTTGCCTCCACATCTCGAAGCTTGGCTGCCCTCATGGCACGCCCTAACTGCAAGTAGTCCGGATCTGGTTGCTCCTGGATCCGGCTGGTGACCCGGCTGCCAGCCGATACCGAGTCCATGATACCGCCAAATGCAATAACCTCCTATGTAGTCCTCTCCCATGGCTGCTGGTCTAGGAGAACACACTCGCCCGTCCGGGCGGAAGCAGGCGCGACTGACGTGGCGCCTCGAGTCGGTGTGATCGTCGCCTCCGTTGCCGGCGCAACCATGCGCCCAGCAGGTAGCGCAGTCATATCTTGTCTAGGCACTGAATGGTGCAAATGCGCCGGCAGAACACGGGCCTTCCGCCCGCCACTCCCCCTCAATGCCCCTACCACGGGATGGTGTCGTGAAGACCTCCGGGATCCGGCCGTCTGCCGGGGCGGTGACCATCTCCAAGACCTCCTGCCTCATTGCGGTGTCCATCCTTGTAGTGTCGGGCGACACCACAGTAGCGGCTGCCCCCAGCGACTGCTGCTCCATAGCAACAACCGTCGAAGAAGGACACTCGGCCGTCGAAAGCATAGGCAACATCATCTTGGACGGATCCTCTGACTCAACCCTGCGGCTCCATAAGCGGCTAGGGGCGGAAGATGCTCCAAAAGACCCAAATAGTAGTGTGTTCGTAGGCATCGATGCTTTGCCACCCTTAGCCGACTCATCTGCCTTCCCGGACTGTGGCGCAGCCCCTTAGGCGCCTCCCGAGAACCATGCTTTGTATCTTTGTCCTTACCACCAGTTGTATCATCCCCCTCCGTTGTGTCCATGTCCTGATGACCATCTTCCTCCTGGAACAGAGGTGTGTCCTCAAACTCCACATCAAGGTCGTAAGTGACCCCCGCATGAGTGCACTTGACCACGTCTGGGACAAACTCAATGTTAACCACACCAACAAGAAGTCTCGCCACACCATTAGCGCGAGTGGAAGGCATATCAACCTTCTCTGTCTTGCCAATGAGAGACCCCCAGACTCCAAGTCACAAGGAATTGCAATGCATGCATGTTTGGCCAATAAATAACAAAGAAGCTTTGCATACATTGGTGTGTTTATCATTGCATGCAAAGAGTTAATGCACATTGAATGAACATGTGATGGGAAGTAGTAGATATGAGACTTATAAAACGAAAAAACTAAAATTTTGAGACGAGCCCTATAAACTGGAAGGGAGGTAGTATAACCTTATGATCCATGATCTTTAACTGAATTTTGTTGGTACCGAAATGGTTCCTTGTGACAAGCGGCTTTCTTCATATTTAATGATATTTGCATAACAGCACTCGCCTCTGTGTGCGCGCCCATATATATATATGAGAGAAGAGGGAGAGAGAGAGAGAGGTGATGAACATTTATAAGATTATGAGTTTCCAACACGAGTGTACTATTTCTTTTATCATATTTGGATAAATCTTCATTGTTTTACATATTGTGTGGCATGGCATTCTTCAGAACTCGCAAGAACATTGATGCAAAATAAAAACATATAAATTGTAGATGAGAATTTAGGCACAATGGCACTCATTTTGCGGATAAGTTTGCTAGTTATTTTTATTTGAAATGACATATCCGCGTACAAAATAATGATCATAGTTTCGCCTTGAAAACATGTCGAGCCCTAAAACGGCATACATCTATATGAAGCATTTCTTTGGTTCACTTCATCCATACGGTTGAGGCAGTTGGCCGGGATGTGGAGTTCTGCTCCCGGGCTCAAATGCCCCCTAATGAACAGTAAAAGTTAAAAGTAGTAAACAAGTTTAAAAAATCTGAATTTTTTATGGTAAACTTTGACAAATTTTTTGTATGTTTGTAAAATTTCAGCACAAAATGACATTCGTGGAAGTGGTGGCAAAAAAACAAAATTGATGCTCCAAAGATGCTAGTTTTGAAAACATTTTGGAGTGCCCTTTTTTTTGCCACAATTTCCATGAATGTCATTTCGTGCTGAAATTTGGTATGCATATAGACATTTGTCAAAGTTTACCACACACAAAAAACAGATTTTTTTTAATTTGTTTTTTCTTTTTTTTTACTGTTTACAGGGTGCATTTAAGCTCGGTACGGTAGCAGAATAGAGCTTTCGAATTATATTCAGGCACTCCTGCAACCTCTGAGAATGGACCCTTGGTTATTTATTAGAACCTGCTGCAACTTAAACCTCTGAGGATGTACCTTTGCTATTTATCAAAATCAATTTCGTATATGCTTATTGCTGTAGAGTTAAAAATATTATTCACGGTACAAATCATGAACACAATAGGAAATAAAGATTTTGGCCATGCTCTTAATGATCTCCGGACGCATAACCTCGAAAAGAAAGCCCTAGCCTCTGAGTGTATGTTTTTTGGTCAGAGAACAAATGGAAGATAATGCACGCCATGCAACATTTGAGAATACATGGAGGATTTTATTTCAGGGGCATACATTTCATGAAGCCAAGATCATCATCAACAACTTTTCAAGCTATGGTTTGAAAGTTCTATCTATGCGAGCAAATCCTCTATCCAGGTTCACATTGGAAGCCTGGGTTCAGAAACTGCTACGCTAACTGGCAGAAAACTATGCACTGCCTTTTTGCTAACCCGTGGATACTGCTATCTGTACCAAACATCTATATACAGCGTAGTTTGTTTATACTGTACATAATTTAAGCACCGGAAACATAGGCAGTCTGCCAATGTACGCCGTCTCATGTCAGCAGCGAGATGGTCGCTTGTACGTCGGGGGTAAGGATGGGCAGTTCTCATTCATTTTTGCGTACGGCTCTATCGTGTTGTACTCTGGTAGCTCCATTCTGTACTCCCCAAGTATCTGGCAGAAGGGAGGCTTGTCTGCCTCGGTATGACACCAGTTTGGGAGCCTGGTCCGGTCGTCTTCAAATATCTTGAGCATATATGCGTCCCGTATCTGAGGCAGAGGGTAATTTAGTAACACACTCGACACAGGATCAATCAACCGAAAGAAAGCCCTTTCAGAAATTAACATACGCTACTTTTCAAGCCCTTTTATCCTTTCACATAATATATCTTATGTTCAGTTTGTAAGTTCGAAATCGTCTCAGATGTAGAAATGCATGAACAGAGAAGAATAACACTTTCAGTTGCAATTATGACAGGCAAGGGACTTGGGCACTTACAGTGAACTCGGTGACCTGAATTGATTCTGTGAAAGGAGCAAACACCCCAGCTTCCTTGTACATCGCAAGAATGAAAGAAACACAAGTAGTTGATTTACCATCACTGTATACCCATTCATCTTGTTCAGGGATGGTGAGCAACTGATCGAAAGACATGCCACGCTTTTCAGTCTCAAGAATGACACCCTGAAGGTCCAAACCCTACATAAAATAGACACCATGAAATTGATAAAAAGGGCAACCTGGTGCATGTAGCTCCCGCTTGCGCAGGGTCCAGGGAAGGGTCCGACCACTTTGGGTCTATAGTACGCAGCCTTTCCCTACATTTCTGTAAGAGGCTGTTTCCAGGACTTGAACCCATGACCTCATGGTCACAAGGCAGCAGCTTTACCACTGCGCCAAGGCTCCCCTTCACACCATGAAATTGATAACCGGGTATAATTTTTGGGTAGATAGACGCAGGAGCACTATTTTACCTATCTTGTAGAAAATAATAATAATAAAAGCTTATTTGAGCAAAACAATATTTCAAGGCCAACTAAGCCTCATAGAACTCCCTACCAGAGCACCAACAAAGGGCCCCACATTAGTGCATCTAAAGGTTAGCTGCAGTAGAGGGCCAGAGGCATGCGTACAGTCAGAGAACCCAACTCGGGTGTGAGAAATGAAATTTAACAGAAACCATCACATTGCTTAACCTTGCGTCAGCTGTAATCACTACAAACTTATAGGACCCTACACACCCCGGCACTACCCATCAAAGGAAGCCACAATACAGACTAGTTTACAAACCTCAGTCCCAAGCCGTTTGTTAAGGGCTTCATTCCACATGTTCGCAGCATAAAGTGGTTGTAATCTAGTCCACATTGACATAACAGCCATTACCTGAAAACAATAAATAACAGAAGTTGGTAATTCAAACATTACTGATGATAAACTTTTCAATGCATGGAATAAATTTAAATCAGCTATACAACCAATTTACAGGTATCTTGAGTTTGAAAGACTAAAAGTGCTTAATAGTTTCAGGACATCAACATTACAAATTCAGTATCTTTTTTCCACCTAACTTCAGGCGAACTTCAGGAGATCAAGTGCTTTCTTCTACATTGATACAGATTTCCCAGTATGTTTGCTAAGATTTTAACAAGATAATATTATCTAGCTTTTCCACTTTTAACTAGGAACGTACGTTCACTACATGAAACCACGTGGTTTATCAAGGTTTCAAGAAAGAGTGGTATGGGTGTATGGAGTAGGTAAGTTCATGGGATGAGTCCCGTGCATAGGCCATAGTTTGGTTAGCATTACCACAAAATTTATTTCCGATCTGCACAATAAACTTACATAGGCACCAAAAAAATCAAAGAGAATGTGTATGAACACTGAGAATGCCAAAACTAAATATGGAACTTGATTCAGGTCCAAACAATTGAAATCAAAACTTTGCAAAGGCCAGAGAGATTACCAGATTAGCATCAAGAGGAGGTGGATAATTATCTCCTATTGTATCAATCCAGCTAAATATCATATTATGATAGCCATACGGCTTTCCGACCATGCTCCGTGCAAAGTCCCATGCGGCACTTTCATTGAATCTAGAGCGTATATCAGGGTGTAATGGCAGAAGGGCTATCTGAGGATTTGATCCATCCTTCAGTGCCATTTCCCACCATTCATCCCAAGGAACTATAGCAATAATTTCCTCTCCCTGTTATTGAAATTCAGTATAGTCAAGATAAAACAAAACTGCACTTTTTTGTACAGGAGTAAACATACATGAAACACTGTATGCCAGTTTTTGGCAGCGAAAAGTTCTGCTGGCTTTAGTGTTGCAGATACTAAGACGATCAGGTGGCTAAAGCCCAAAAGGACATAAAATTATCCTTGTAATAAGAGCAAAGTAAGTGTAAGGCTAATCTAGCAACTAAAGGTTGGCCACCAAAATCATAATTTCACACACTAAAGTTGGTCCAGCACGTATTTAAATCAAAAGGATAAGTTTATTGGTGAGAAAACACAAGAAGTACATCACCTACATTAACCTTTACCCTTTTGAGTATATATTCAGAAGGTGAGAAGGATCATAAGCATCAGTAATTATGTAGATACTGGGCATGATTAGGGTCAGCATATTATCAAGTATAACCAAGCAGTATAAATAATGTTGATACTAGACCTGATTAGGGTGAATATAAGAAATTAAATGACAGCAGCCACAACATGTTATCAACTGATAGCATATATTACATGGAGAAAATGAAATGAACAACAAAGATTCCATTCATACTATATAGAAAGCTATATTACCTTTTCATTTTCAAAGCCTGATTCTGCAACCCAGAGATCACCCTTCTCATCTTTCAAACACACAGCAGTATGCCCAGCAAATGCACCAGTTACCCATTTCTCTAATGTCTCAAACCCGCCCCATCGTCCTCGAATCTTTGATAGAGCCAAAAAGTCACCAGATTGTATGTCCTCCTTCATAATATTAGCAACCCAAGGTTGAGAACGTTTCTCAAATGTAGCTCCCATGTGCTTCTCTAAAAAGGCCAAGTTGGAATTTTGACCCCATCCAGTATTCGAAAACAAGGGCAGGACATCAATCAAAGATAACAAAGTTCCAAGCATCCCAGAAGGCATGAGAAAAACAGACACACCATGCTGCTTAACCTGATTAAGAACATGGTAATTAAACAGTTTAGAACTTGAAATTTGTTTCATGGGCTACTGAATTGTTTAAGATATCTTGTAGAAAGAGAACACACATATTCGAGCTCTGCTTCTTCCTCCCATGACGTTATCTCCAAAGTGTGTTCTCGAGCCGCAAAATAGTAATCCCATGTTATCCTATATGGTGTTGCAAACACATAAAGATCCATGCACGTCCAGCTTTGAGCAGAACCAGTCTGCATAACAAGATATGCTATTGTTAAAGTCAGGACCCATAATTAGTGAGACAGTCAGACCATTAAAAACAGCCAATGTTTACAATCACAAGCTGTCCAGTCAATGCAAATATTATGGCTCAAAAATTACAACTGCAGGAAGGTTAAAGCAAAGTATTGCATTGATACACGAAAGTTGGTATACAATACTATTCAGCACCTCCTGCATGATAGTTGTGCATTACAACAATCAGCAAGTCGGGGTGAGACAATGGAGTAAAACAAAGTTGTGAATTTGAATAGAGTAGAAAGTAAGATCTCTATATATCACCAAACAACATTACCATCAGGAACCATCTTCTTCAAATGCATTTCAGTTCAAATTACAAAAGTAAATTCTACAATAATGTTCACAGCCTCACAGGCGACATGCATGAGGTAGAGTCTGTCAACAGCAAAGCCTTTCAGTCCCAAACAAGTTGGGGTAGGCTAGAGTTGAAACACATAAGATCTCCAAAACAAGAGTCTGTCAGAAATAAAAATAAAAATCAGAAATGTGTATGATGTTGTGATTCTATTTTGGAACAGACCTCCTACCATATGTTACCATTTCAAGTCGGTTGATTTACAGTCGGCGCCTGAGCAAATTTTAGCTCAAATAAATAAAGCCTACTCTGGGAAGTTCAGCGGTAGCTGAGAGATCTTGATCTCAACAAGAAAAGTAAAGCATCGAAGCTAATGCGCATCCATGGAAACAAATGCGCGCATCCATGGAAACAAATGCGCACATCCATGGAAACAAATGCTAGTTCGGTCAACAAATTAATCAATACTTTTCAGAAAGGTTCACCACGAGGAACCCATTATCCCCTACACAATTAGCAAGCTATCATCAGTCATCGGTTCACGTTCATCACTCCCCGTTCTTAATTATAACTAAGCAGCAAGGATGCACTAGAGCAACTCTTCCTAATTTGCACCGAAGCTTGAGTGATCACCTATATATGGATATACGGATATACCCCTCAAACGAGTAGTTCCCAGAGGTAACTACTCCTATACGGAATGAATTAGCAACTACACACCCAAGCAGCCGGGTCGGGCGACATAATTTAAGAAGATTTTCAGGTCTGAGGTGAGGACCTTGAGGCGGAGCACGGCGCCGCCGATCTCGGTCCCGTTGCGGTCGCCGGGGGTGAGCTCAAGGGCCGCCTCATTCACGGCGAAGCAGGAGCCGTTCCACACGGCGGGGGAGGGTGCGGCTGGGGCCACGGCGGCGACGAAGGAGGGCAGGAGGTCGACGGCGCTGTGGAGGGTGTTCATCACGGGCCACGCCACCTGCCGCGGCAGGATCGGGAGGACGTCCCCGGGGCTGAACGGCAGCTTCAGCCCCACCGCCCCGCCCCGGGGCAGCCCCGTGGCCAGCACGAGCAGGAGGAGGAGCCAGAGGCGAGGTAGGGGGCGGGCGCCCCTACGGGCACGGGATGCCATCGCCACCGGCCGGCCGGGGAGACGTGTGAGCCGGCAGTTGGTTCCCTCCCTCCCTTCCCCGCCGATTTTGCGATTTTTTCTTTTGTCTGACCTCGTCGAGGAGGCTTGCGCGGTCGGGGAAGGTGCCGTGGAGTGGAGGAGGAGTCGTTGGTCGCGGCGAGGGCTTCCAACTTCCAAGTTCCAAGACGTCTTCGGAGTTCGGTCTTCCCGTCGCTTTTGGATTTTGAGTTCTTTTTCTTTTTCTTTTTTTGAGCTTAGGTGGATCTAGTTGGGCACGAGTCCGGGTCCCACTCGGGGACGATATTGTTTTCCGTTGGATTGCTTTTTCTTGGTTAAAAAAAGGACGGCCCAGATCAGGTGTTTGTTTTTTCGAATTTTTTAATTCTCATCTGCTACCTCCTTCTAACATATCCCTCTGTAAAGAAATTAGTGATCTATAAACGCTTTTATATTTCTTTACGAAGAGAGTACAAGACATTTTGATAGGCTAGTTTAGCCAAAATATCTTATATTCTAGAATGAAGATAGCACATGTGAACTAATAAAGTCTCGTCTAACTTTCTTATATTATTGATTTTATCTGGAGATTCATGCTGATGTTTTCTTCTTTTTCTGTTTGATTCAGTCAGTTAGATATAACTTAATTAATTCTCATATAGATGAGAGCTAACCATACTTTTATCCAAATGATAAGCGTCACACGTGTGGCACGATGCACTCCGGTCTGACTTTTTTTACAACTAAAGTTGTCATCCGAAAAGAAAAAGTAAATAAAAAAACTGAAACTTGCCATCTAAAATGAAAATTATCATGCTCGACAACTAAAGTTCTCATCCTCACGTCACTAAATTTGCCATAAAAAATGTTTGGAGTTGTTATGTGTTCATGTAACGCGTGTAGCATTTATTAGGTCTTACTTTTACTTTTAACTGGACACATGCTTTCAGTGAGATCACTAGCCACTAGGACAAAAACATCATTTGATACGTTCTCCAACCACATATTAGGCGTTTGCTCTCCCATGTTATGACTTCGTTTTGGATCCCGATGTTCTTTAGGAAACAAGCCCCGGCCTCTGCATCGAGCAATGCACACAACATATTATTAATTATTCAATAAAGGTTTGACAAAAACATACAACAACCCGAAGTCATCATCCACACCTACAAACTTGACAATGGGGAATGCCCTCACGCATCACCATCTACATTCGGGGTCACCGTCGATCCGCCCGCATGACATACCAGCAGCAAACACCACGTGGAGCAGAGCTAAAGCATACACCGTATGCACACGCTTAAAAACCGCCATCACCATCATATTGCTGACCCATCTTTAGGAAAAATATTTGCATCATCCTTGCCAGGCCGGTCAGCCATCGATGCTGCCACAGTGCCAAATAGCACCACTGCCATGCACTCGTCCATCAAAACGCATCCATGATAACCCACAAGTATAGGAGATCGCAACAGTTTTCGAGAGTAGAGTATTCAACCCAAATTTATTTATTCGATACAAGGGGAGCCAAAGAATATTCTCAAGTATTAACAGCTGAGTTATCAATTCAATTCCACCTGAAAAACTTAATATCTGTAGCAAAATATTCAGTAGCAAAGTAGGATGGAAGTAACGATAACAGTGGCAATAGTAATAGTAGCAGTTTTATAGTAATTGTAACAGTGGTAACGAAGCAAAGATCAATATGAAACGAGCTCGTAGGCAATGGATCAATGATGGATAATTATGTCGGATGGCATTCATCATGCAACGGTTATAACACAGGGTGACACAGAACTAGCTCCAGTTCATCAATATAATGTAGACATGTATTCCGAATATAGTCATACGTGCTTATGGAAAAGAACTTGCATGACATCTTTTGTCCTACCCTTCCGTGGCAACGGGGTCCTATTGGAAACTAAGGGATACTAAGGCCTCCTTTTAATAGAGTACCAGACCAAAGCATTAGCACTTAGTGAATGCATGAACTCCTCGAACTACGGTCATCACTGGGAGTGGTCCCGACTATTGTCACTCCGGGGTTGCCGGATCATAACACGTAGTAGGTGACTATAACTTGCAAGATAGGATCAAGAACACGAATATATTCATGAAAACATAATAGGTTCAGATCTGAAATCATGGCACTCGGGTCCTAGTGACAAGCATTAAGCATAGCAAAGTCATAGCAACATCAGTCTTAGAACATAGTGGATACTAGGGACCAAACCCCAACAAAACTAACTCGATTACATGGTAAATCTCATCCAACCCATCACCGTCCAACAAGCCTACGATGGGATTACTCACGCACGGCGGTGAGCATCATGAAATTGGTGATGGAGGATGGTTGATGACGACGATGGTGACGGATTCCCCTCTCCGGAGCCCCGAACGGCCTCCAGGTCTGCCCTCCCGGGGAAGAACTGGGCTTGGCGGCGACTCTGTATCGTAAAACGCGATGAATCCTTCTCTCTGATTTCCCCCGAACATGAATATATGGAGTTGGAGTTGAGGTCGGTGGAGGTCCAGGGGGCCCACAAGGAAGGAGGGCGCCCCCCACCCTTTTGACCATGGTGTGGCCCCCCTTCACTTGATTCTTTTGCTGCTATTTTTTATTAATTCCAAAAATCATCTTCGTGAAGTTTCAGGTCATTCCGAGAACTTTTATTTCTACACAAAAATAACACCATGGCAATTCTGCTAAAACAGCGTCAGTCCGGGTCAGTTCCTATTCAAATCATGCAAGTTAGAGTCCAAAACAAGGGCAGAAGAGTTTGGAAAAGTAGATACGATGGAGACGTATCAACTCCCCCAAGCTTACCCCATTGCTTGTCCTCAATCAATTCAATTGACAAACTGAAAGTGATAAAGAAAAACTTTTACAAACTATGTTTGATCTTGTTGTTGCAAATATGTAAAGCCATTCAAGTTTTCAGCAAAGATTGTGAACTAACCATATTCACAATAACATTTAGGTCTCATATTCGATCATATCAATGGCATAATCAACTAGCGAGCAATAATATTAAATCTCGAATGACAACACTTTTTCAAAACAATCATGATATGATATAACAAGATGGTATCTTGCTAGCCCTTTCTGAGACCGCAAAACATAAATACAGAGAACCCCTGAAGATCAAGGACTGACTAGACATTGTAATTCATGGAAAAATAGATCTAGTCATAGTCATACTCAATATAAATTAATAACAACGCATACAAATGACAGTGGTGCTCTCTAACTGGTGCTTTTTATAAGAGGATGATGACTCAGCAATGAAAGTAAATAGATAGGCCCTTCGCAGAGGGAAGCAGGGATTTGCAGAGGTGCCAGAGCTCGAGTTTTGAAAACAGAGGTAAATAATATTTTGAGCGGTATGCTTTCATTGTCAACATACAACTAAGAGATTTTGGTATCTTCCATGCTACATACATTATAGGTGGTTCCCAAACAGAATGGTAAAGTTTATACTCCCCCACCACCAACAAGCACACTCCGCGGCTGATCCGAAACAATGGGTACCGTCCAACTAACAACAATGCTTGGGGAGTTTTGTTTGCATTATTTTGATTTGATTTGAGCATGGGGCTGGGCATCTCGGTTACCAGGCATTTTCTCCTGAATGATGAGCGGAGTCCACTCATCATGAGAATAACCCACCTAGCATGGAAGATACTGACAGCCCCCAGTCACCACATGAGTGATTCAGACATACAAAACAGAATTTCATTTGAAGGTTTAGAGTTTGCCATATGCAAAATTACTTGGAACGGTAGGTAAATACCGCATATAGGTAGGTATAGTGGACTTACATGGAACAACTTTGGGTTTATGGAAGTGGATGCACAAGCAGTATTCCCGCTTAGTATAAGTGAAGGCTAAAAAAGGAATGTGAAGCGACCAACAAGAGAGCGACAACAGTCATAAACATGCATTAAGATTAACCAACATTGAGTGCAGTCATGGGTAGGATATAAATCACCATGAACATAAATATCGTAGAGGCTGAAACGTCTCCAACGTATCTACTTTTCCAAACACTTTTTCCCTTGTTTTGGACTCTAGCTTGCATCATTTGAATGAAACTAAACCGGACTGACGTTGTTTTCAGCAGAACTGTCATGGTGTTATTTATTGTGCAGAAAACAAAAGTTCTCGGAGTGACCTGAAAATCCATGGAGATAACTTTTGGAAAATATAAAAAAATAACGGCGAAAGAATCAAGGCCAGGGGGCCCACACCCTGTCCACGGGGGTGGGGGCGCGCCCTCTCCCCCTGGGCGCGCCCCCTGTCTCATGGGCCCCCTGATGCTCCATCGACCTCAACTCCAACTCCATATATTCCGTTTCACAGAGAAAAAAATCAGAGAGAAAGTTTCATCACCTTTTACGATACGGAGCCGCCGCCAAGCCCTAATCTCTCTCGGGAGGGCTGATCTGGAGTCCGTTCGGGGCTCCGGAGAGGGGGATTCGTCGTCGTCGTCATCATAAACCATCCTCCATCACCAATTTTATGATGCTCACCGTCGTGCGTGAGTAGTTCCATCGTAGGCTTGCTGAACGGTGATGGGTTAGATGAGATTTATCATGTAATCAAGTTAGTTTTGTTAGGGTTTGATCCCTAGTATCCACTATGTTTTGAGATTGATGTTGCTATGACTTTTCTATGCTTAATGCTTGTCACTAGGGCCCGAGTGCCATGATTTCAGATCTGAACCTATTATGTTTTCATGAATATATGTGAGTTCTTGATCCTATCTTGCAAGTCTATAGTCACCTATTATGTGTTATGATCCGACAACCCCGAAGTGACAATAATCGGGATACTTCTCGGTGATGACCGTAGTTTGAGGAGTTCATGTATTCACTATGTGTTAATGCTTTGGTCCGGTACTCTATTAAAAGGAGGCCTTAATATCCCTTAGTTTCCACTAGGACCCCGCTGCCATAGGAGGGTAGGATAAAAGATGTCATGCAAGTTCTTTTCCATAAGCACGTATGACTATATTCGGAATACATGCCTACATTACATTGATGAACTGGAGCTAGCTCTGTGTCACCCTATGTTATAGCTATTACATGAGGAATCGCATCCGACATAATTATCCATCACTGATCCAATGCCTACGAGCTTTTCACATATTGTGCTTCGCTTATTTACTTTTCCGTTGCTACTGTTACAATTACCACAAAACTGCTATCTTTACTTTTGCCACTGTTACCATTACTATCATACTACTTTGCTACTAAATACTTTGCTGCACATACTAAGTTATCCAGGTGTGGTTGAATTGACAACTCAACTGCTAATGCTTAAGAATATTCTTTGGCTCCCCTTGTGTCGAATCAATAAATTTGGGTTGAATACTCTACCCTCGAAAGCTGTTGTGATCCCCTACACTTGTAGGTTATCAGAGGCTATGTTGATTTTGTTTCAACTACATGCGTGAACTGTTGGGGAACGTTGCAGAAAATTAAAATTTTTCCTACGGTTTCACCAAGATCCATCTATGAGTTCATCTAAGCAACGAGTCAAGGGAGAGAGTTTGCATCTACATACCACTTGTAGATCGCGTGCGGAAGCTTGCAAGGTGATGATGTAGTCGTACTCGACGTGATTCGAATCACCGATGACCAAGTGCTGAACGGACAGCACCTCCGCGTTCAACACACGTACGGGACGGGAGACGTCTCCTCCTTCTTGATCCAGCAAGGGGGAAGGAGAGATTGAGGAAGACAGCTCCACCGGCAACACGACGGCGTGGTGATGGTGGAGAGGCAGTACTCCGACAGGGCTTCGCCAAGCACACAACAGAGGAGGAGAGGTGTTGGGGAGGGGAGGGCTGCGCCTTGGAGGGTGGTGCGGCTGCCCTCCCCTCACCCCTCTATTTATAGGGGGAAGGGAGAAGGGGGCCGGCCCCCTAGAACCCATCTAGGGGGGGTGCGGCGGCCTAGGGGAGAGGGGAGAGGGTGGCTTGCCCCCCAAGTCAAGGGGGGCGCCCCCTCTAGGGTTCCCCCTCAACCCTAGGCGCATGGGCCCAAGGGAGGGGGGTGCGGCCAGCCCACCAGGGGCTGGCTCCCTGCCCCACGCAGCCCATGTGGCCCCCCGGGAGGGGTGGCCCCTCCCGGTGGACCCCCGGAACCCTTCCGGTGGCCCCGGTACAATACCGGTATGACCCCGAAACTTCCCGGTGTCTGTTTGACAACTTCCCATATATAAATCTTTACCTCCGGACCCTTCCGGATCTCCTCGTGACATCCAGGATCCCATCCGGGACTCCGAACAACATTCGGTAGTCACATACTAGTCTTCCTAATAACCCTAGCGTCACCGAACCTTAAGTGTGTAGACCCTACGGGTTCAGGAGACATGCAGACATGACCGAGACGCTCTCAGTCAATAACCAACAGCGGGATCTGGATACCCATGATGGCTCCCACATGCTCCTCGATGTTGTCATCGGATGAACCACTATGTCGAGGATTCGATCAAACCCTGTATGCAATTCCCTTTGTCAATCGGT
Organism: Triticum dicoccoides; assembly: GCF_002162155.2. NCBI lineage: Eukaryota > Viridiplantae > Streptophyta > Magnoliopsida > Poales > Poaceae > Triticum > Triticum dicoccoides. The sequence continues at coordinate 381,926,866 of NC_041389.1, read as the reverse complement.
ACGTTACTTGCCCGAGACTCGATCGTCGGTATCCCAATACCTTGTTCAGTCTTGTTACCGGCAAGTCACTTTACTCGTACCGTAATGCATGATCCCGTGTCCAACACCTTGGTCACATTGAGCTCATTATGATGATGCATTACCGAGTGGGCCCAGAGATACCTCTCCGTCATACGGAGTGACAAATCCCAGTCTCGATCCGTGTCAACCCAACAGCTACTTTCGGAGATACCTGTAATGCACCTTTATAGTCACCCAGTTACGTTGTGACGTTTGATACACCCAAGGCACTCTTACGGTGTCCGGGAGTTACACGATCTCATGGTCGAAGGAAGAGATACTTGACACTTGCAAAGCTCTAGCAAAACGAACTACACGATCTTTTATGCTATGCTTAGGATTGGGTCTTGTCCATCACATCATTCTCCTAATGATGTGATCCCGTTATCAACGACATCCAATGTCCATAGTCAGGAAACCATGACTATCTGTTGATCACAACGAGCTGGTCAACTAGAGGCTTACCAGGGACATAGTGTGGTCTAAGTATTCACACGTGTATTACGATTTCCGGATAATACAGTTATAGCATGAATAAAAGACAATTATCATGAACAATGAAATATAATAATACTTTTATTATTGCCTCTAGGGCATATTTCCAACAGTCTCCCACTTGCACTAGAGTCACCAATCTAGTTACATTGTGATGAATCAAACACCCATAGAGTTCTGGTGTTGATCATGTTTTGCACGCGAGAGAGGTTTAGTCAGCGGATCTGCGACATTCAGATCCGTGTGCACTTTGCAAATCTCTATGTCTCCATCTTGAACATTTTCACGGATGGAGTTGAAACGACGCTTGATGTGCCTGGTCTTCTTGTGAAACCTGGGCTCCTTGGCGAGGGCAATAGCTCCAGTGTTGTCACAGAAGAGTTTGATCGGCCCCGACGCATTGGGTATGACTCCTAGGTCGGTGATGAACTCCTTCACCCAAATCGCTTCATGCGCTGCCTCCGAGGCTGCCATGTACTCCGCTTCACACGTAGATCCCGCCACGACGCTCTGCTTGCAGCTGCACCAGCTTACTGCTCCACCATTCAACATATACACGTATCCGGTTTGTGACTTAGAGTCATCCAGATCTGAGTCGAAGCTAGCTTCGACGTAACCCTTTACGATGAGCTCTTCGTCTCTTCCATAAACGAGAAACATGTCCTTTGTCCTTTTCAGGTACTTCAGGATATTCTTGACCGCTGTCCAGTGTTCCTTGCCGGGATTACTTTGGTATCTTGCTACCAAACTTACGGCAAGGTTTACATCGGGTCTGGTACACAGCATGGCATACATAATAGATCCTATGGCTGAAGCATAGGGGATGACACTCATCTCTTCTTTATCTTTTGCCGTGGTTGGTGACTGAGCCGAGCTCAATCTCACACCTTGTAACATAGGCAAGAACCCCTTCTTGGACTGATCCATTTTGAACCTCTTCAAAATCTTATCAAGGTATGTGCTTTGTGAAAGACCTATGAGGCGTCTCGATCTATCTCTATAGATCTTGATGCCTAATATATAAGCAGCTTCTCCAAGGTCCTTCATTGAAAAACACTTATTCAAGTAGGCCTTAATGTTGTCCAGAAATTCTATATTATTTCCCATCAAGAGTATGTCATCTACATATAATATGAGAAATGCTACAGAGCTCCCACTCACTTTCTTGTAAACGCAGGCTTCTCCATAAGTCTACATAAACCCAAACGCTTTGATCATCTCATCAAAGCGAATGTTCCAACTCCGAGATGCTTGCACCAGTCCATAAATGGATCGCTGGAGCTTGCATACTTTGTTAGCGTTCCGAGGATCGACAAAACCTTCTGGCTGCATCATATACAGTTCTTCCTTAAGATGCCCGTTAAGGAATGCTGTTTTGACGTCCATCTGCCATATCTCATAATCATAGTATGCGGCAATTGCTAACATGATTCGGACGGACTTCAGCTTCACTACGGGAGAGAAAGTCTCGTCGTAGTCAATCCCTTGAACTTGTCGATAACCCTTAGCGACAAGTCGAGCCTTATAGATGGTAACATTTCCATCCGCGTCCGTCTTCTTCTTAAAAATCCATTTGTTTTCTATCGCTCGCCGATCATCGGGCAAGTCTGTCAAAGTCCATACTTTGTTTTCATACATGGATTCTATCTCGGATTTCATGGCTTCAAGCCATTTGTTGGAATCCGGGCCCGCCATCGCTTCTTCATAGTTCGAAGGTTCATTGTTGTCTAACAACATGATTTCCAGGACAGGGTTGCCGTACCACTCTGGTGCGGAACATGTCCTTGTGGACCTACGAAGTTCAGCAGTAACTTGATCCGAAGTACCTTGATCATCATCATTGTTTTCCTCTTCAGTTGGTGTGGGCATCACAGGAACGGTTTCCTGCGCTGCGCCACTTTCCTGCTCAAGAGGTAGTACTTCATCGAGTTCTACTTTCCTCCCACTTACTTCTTTCGAGAGAAACTCTTTTTCCAGAAAGCATCCGTTCTTGGCAACAAAGATCTTGCCTTCGGATCTTAAGTAGAAGGTATACCCTACAGTTTCCTTAGGGTATCCTATGAATACGCATTTTTTCGACTTGGGTTCGAGCTTTTCAGGTTGAAGTTTCTTGACATAAGCATCGCATCCCCAAACTTTTAGAAACGACAGCTTAGGTTTCTTTCCAAACCATAATTCATACGGTGTCGTCTCAACGGATTTAGACGGTGCCCTATTTAAAGTGAATGTAGCTGTCTCTAGAGCGTATCCCCAAAAAGATAGCGGTAAATCGGTAAGAGACATCATAGACTGCACCATATCCAATAGGGTGCGATTACGATGTTCGGACACACCGTTTCGCTGAGGTGTTCCAGGCGGCGTGAGTTGTGAAACGATTCCACATTTCCTTAAGTGTGTACCAAATTCATGACTTAAGTATTCTCCTCCACGATCTGATCGTAAGAATTTTATCTTTCGGTCACGTTGATTCTCTACCTCATTCTGAAATTCCTTGAACTTTTCAAAGGTCTCAGACTTGTGTTTCATTAAGTAGACATACCCATATCTACTCAAGTCATCAGTGAGAGTGAGAACATAACGATATCCTCCGCGAGCCTCAACGCTCATTGGACCGCACACATCGGTATGTATTATTTCCAACAAGTTGGTTGCTCGCTCCATTGTTCCGGAGAATGGAGTCTTGGTCATTTTGCCCAAAAGGCATGGTTCGCACGTGTCAAACGATTCATAATCAAGAGACTCTAAAAGTCCATCGGCATGGAGCTTCTTCATGCGCTTGACACCAATGTGACCAAGGAGGCAGTGCCACAAGTATGTGGGACTATCGTTATCAACTTTAAATCTTTTGGCATCTACACTGTGAACATGTGTAATATTATGCTCGAGATTCATTAAGAATAAACCATTGACCATCGAAGCATGACCATAAAACATATCTCTCATATAAATCGAACAACCATTATTCTCAGACTTAAATGAGTAGCCATCTCGTATTAAACGAGATCCAGATATAATGTTCATGCTCAAACTTGGCACTAAATAACAATTATTAAGGTTCAAAACTAATCTCATAGGTAAATGTAGAGGCAGCGTGCCGACGGCGATCACATCGACTCTGGAACCATTCCCGACGCGCATCGTCACCTCGTCCTTCGCCAGTCTCCGTTTATTCCGCAGCTCCTGCTGTGAGTTACAAATATGAGCAATGGCACCGGTATCAAATACCCAGGAGTTACTACGAGTACTGGTAAGGTACACATCAATCACATGTATATCAAATATACCTTTGGTGTTGCCGGCCTTCTTATCCGCTAAGTATTTGGGGCAGTTCCGCTTCCAGTGACCCTTCCCCTTGCAATAAAAGCACTCAGTCTCAGGCTTAGGTCCATTCTTTGACTTCTTCCTGGTAACTGGCTTACAAGGCGCGGCAACATCTTTGCCGTCCTTCTTGAAGTTCTTCTTACCCTTGCCCTTCTTGAACTTAGTGGTCTTATTGACCATCAACACTTGATGTTCTTTCTTGATTTCAGCCTCTGCTGACTTCAGCATCGAGAACACTTCAGGAATGGTCTTTTCCATCCCCTGCATGTTGTAGTTCATCACAAAGCTCTTGTAGCTTGGTGGGAGCGACTGGAGGATTCTGTCAATGACCGCCTCATCTGGGAGGTTAATGTTCAGCTGGGTCATACGGTTGTGCAACCCAGACATCTTCAGGATGTGCTCACTGACAGAACTGTTTTTCCTCCGTCTTACAACTGTAGAACTTGTCGGAGACATCATATCTCTCGACCCGGGCATGAGCTTGAAAAACTAGTTTCAGCTCTTCGAACATCTCATATGCTCCGTGGTGCTCAAAACGCTTTTGGAGCCCTGGTTCTAAGCTGTAAAGCATGCCGCACTGAACGAGGGAGTAATCATCAGCACGAGACTGCCAAGCATTCATAATGTCTTGGTTCTCTGGGACGGGAGCGTCACCTAGCGGTCCTTCTAGGACATATTGTTTCCTGGCAGCTATGAGGATGATCCTCAGGTTCCGGACCCAGTCCGTATAGTTGCTGCCATCATCTTTCAGCTTGGTTTTCTCTAGGAACGCGTTGAAGTTCATGTTGACATTAGCGTTGGCCATTGATCTACAAGACATATTTGCAAAGGTTTTAGACTAAGTTCATGATAATAAAGTTCTAATTAAATTATGAACTCCCACTTAGATTAGACATCCCTCTAGTCATCTAAGTGTTACACGATCCGAGTCGACTAGCCCGTGTCCGATCATCACGTGAGACGGACTAGTCATCGTCGGTGAACATTCTCATGTTGATCGTATCTTCCATACGATTCGTGTTCGACCTTTCGGTCTCCGTGTTCCGAGGCCATGTCTGCACATGCTAGGCTCGTCAAGTTAACCCTAAGTGTTTTCGCTGTGTAAAACTGTCTTACACCCGTTGTATGTGAACGTAAGAATCCATCACACCCGATCATCACGTGGTGCTTAGAAGCGACGAACTGTAGCAACGGTGCACAGTTAGGGGAGAACACTTCTTGAAATTTTTGTAAGGGATCATCTTATTTACTACCGTCATCCTAAGTAAACAAGATGCAAAACATAATAAACATCACATGCAATTATATAGTTGTGACATGATATGGCCAATATCATATAGCTCCATTGATCTTCATCTTCGGGGCTCCATGATCATCTTGTCACCGGCTTGACACCATGATCTCCATCATCATGATCTCCATCATCGTGTCTTCATGAAGTTGTCACGCCAACGACTACTTCTACTTCTATGACTAAAGTTTAGCAATAAAGTAAAGTAGTTTACATGACGTTATTCAATGACACGCAGGTCATACAAAAAATAATGACAACTCCTATGGCTCCTGTCGGTTGTCATACTCATCGACATGCAAGTCGTGAATCCTATTACAAAGAACATGATCTCATACATCACAATTCATCATTCATCACAACTTCTGGCCATATCACATCACATGATCAATCGCTGCAAAAACAAGTTAGACGTCCTCTAATTGTTGTTACATCTTTTACGTGGCTGCAATTGGGTTCTAGCAAGAACATTTTCTTACCTACGAATCACCACAACGTGATTTTGTCAACTTCTATTTACCCTTCATAAGGGCCCTGTTCATCGATTCCGCTCCAACTAAAGTGGGAGAGACAGACACCCGCCAGCCACCTTATGCAACTAGTGCATGTTAGTCGGTGGAACCGGTCTCACGTAAGCGTACGTGTAAGGTTGGTCCGGGCCGCTTCATCCCACAATACCGTTTGAGCAAGAAAAGACTAGTAGAGGCAAGTAAGATGACAAAATCCACGCCCACAACAAAATTGTGTTCTACTCGTGCAAAGAGAACTACGCATAGACCTAGCTCATGATGCCACTGTTGGGGAACGTTGCAGAAAATTAAAATGTTTCCTACGGTTTCACCAAGATCCATCTATGAGTTCATCTAAGCAACGAGTCAAGGGAGAGAGTTTGCATCTACATACCACTTGTAGATCGCGTGCGGAAGCTTGCAAGGTGATGATGTAGTCGTACTCGACGTGATTCGAATCACCGATGACCAAGTGCTGAACGGACAGCACCTCCGCGTTCAACACACGTACGGGACGGGAGACGTCTCCTCCTTCTTGATCCAGCAAGGGGGAAGGAGATATTGAGGAAGACAGCTCCACCGGCAACACGACGGCGTGGTGATGGTGGAGAGGCAGTACTCCGACAGGGCTTCGCCAAGCACACAACGGAGGAGGAGAGGTGTTGGGGAGGGGAGGGCTGCGCCTTGGAGGGTGGTGCGGCTGCCCTCCCCTCACCCCTCTATTTATAGGGGGAAGGGAGAAGGGGGCCGGCCCCCTAGAACCCATCTAGGGGGGGTGCGGCGGCCTAGGGGAGAGGGGAGAGGGTGGCTTGCCCCCCAAGTCAAGGGGGGCGCCCCCTCTAGGGTTCCCCCTCAACCCTAGGCGCATGGGCCCAAGGGAGGGGGGTGCGGCCAGCCCACCAGGGGCTGGCTCCCTGCCCCACGCAGCCCATGTGGCCCCCCGGGAGGGGTGGCCCCTCCCGGTGGACCCCCGGAACCCTTCCGGTGGCCCCGGTACAATACCGGTATGACCCCGAAACTTCCCGGTGTCTGTTTGACAACTTCCCATATATAAATCTTTACCTCCGGACCCTTCCGGATCTCCTCGTGACATCCAGGATCCCATCCGGGACTCCGAACAACATTCGGTAGTCACATACTAGTCTTCCTAATAACCCTAGCGTCACCGAACCTTAAGTGTGTAGACCCTACGGGTTCGGGAGACATGCAGACATGACCGAGACGCTCTCAGTCAATAACCAACAGCGGGATCTGGATACCCATGATGGCTCCCACATGCTCCTCGATGTTGTCATCGGATGAACCACTATGTCGAGGATTCGATCAAACCTTGTATGCAATTCCCTTTGTCAATCGGTACGTTACTTGCCCGAGACTCGATCGTCGGTATCCCAATACCTTGTTCAGTCTTGTTACCGGCAAGTCACTTTACTCGTACCGTAATGCATGATCCCGTTTCCAACACCTTGGTCACATTGAGCTCATTATGATGATGCATTACCGAGTGGGCCCAGAGATACCTCTCCGTCATACGGAGTGACAAATCCCAGTCTCGATCCGTGTCAACCCAACAGATACTTTCGGAGATACCTGTAATGCACCTTTATAGTCACCCAGTTACGTTGTGACGTTTGATACACCCAAGGCACTCTTACGGTATCCGGGAGTTACACGATCTCATGGTCGAAGGAAGAGATACTTGACACTTGCAAAGCTCTAGCAAAACGAACTACACGATCTTTTATGCTATGCTTAGGATTGGGTCTTGTCCATCACATCATTCTCCTAATGATGTGATCCCGTTATCAACGACATCCAATGTCCATAGTCAGGAAACCATGACTATCTGTTGATCACAACGAGCTGGTCAACTAGAGGCTTACCAGGGACATATTGTGGTCTAAGTATTCACACGTGTATTACGATTTCCGGATAATACAGTTATAGCATGAATAAAAGACATTTATCATGAACATTGAAATATAATAATACTTTTATTATTGCCTCTAGGGCATATTTCCAACATGAACATGTGCCAAGTCAAGCCACTCGAATCATTCAAAGGAGGATACCATCCTATCATACTACATCACAACCATTTTAATTTTCATGTTGGCATGCAAGATAAACCATTATAAACTCCTAGCTAGTTAAGCATGGCATGAGTAACTATAATCTCTAATTGTCATTGCAAACATGTTTAATTCTTAATAGGCTGAATCAGGAACGAGGAACTAATCATATTTACAAAAAGAAGATAGGTCGAGTTCATACCATCTTTTCCTCATCTCAATCATTTCATAAAATATCATCATTATTGCCTTTCAGTTGCACGACCGAACTATGTGGATAATAATAATAGTGCACATGCATTGGACTAAGCTAGAATCTGCAAACATTTATTCAAAGGAGAAGACAAGGTAATATGGGCTCTTTGTTAGATCAACAATAATGCATATGAGAGTCACTCAACATTTTCATCGAGGTCCTCTCCTCTCGACCCCCAAAGAAAGAATTTCAAAGAAACACACTGAAATGTTTTTGGAGTTTTTGTTTTTCTGAAAAAGGTAAAACAAGAACGAGAAAAACTATTTACACGGGAAAGCTCCCAACAAGCAAAAGAAGAACGAGAAATCTTCTTGGGTTCTCTTTTAATACTACAACTAAACATGCATAGAAAGTAAACTAACTACAACTTTTTTTGTTTTTCTTAAGGTTTATCAAACACACAAGAAGAAAGCGAGAAAAAGAAATAAACTAGCATGGATAATACAATGAAAAAGTATGAACACTGACAACTAAAATGAGTGTGTGAACATGAATGTAATGACGGTGAGAAATACGTACTCCCCCAAGCTTAGGCTTTTGGCCTAAGTTGGTCTAAGCCCATGGATCAAAGTAGCCTTCTCAGGTGTACTGAGGAGGATCCTGGGGGTTCCACTGGTTAGCGGGCTCCTATGGATCCCATTGATAAATAGACTCCTGATATGGATCAGCTTATGGTTCTGGCTCAGGAGGCAGGGATCGTGTCCCCTCCCAGTATGCATGAATGTCCGCGGGCAAAATAAAGTACCTGCCTGAATGAATATCGAACAAAGTAGGTGCAGGCAAGGTAATAATCTGAACAGAATCCTCGCTATATCAAGTTATAAATGAGTCTCTTTTCCTCATCATGGCTAATAAACTTATGTGCTACCATGTTGTCATAATCTAAATATATAGTGGGTAGCAATTTCTCCTCTTTCTCATAATGTCTAATGGGTATCTCAAAGCATCTAGCAAGGCTGGAGGCGAAGATACCTCCAAAAATAGGCCCCTTTGTACGGTTTAAACTCAACCGTTTAGCAACCATAGCGCCTAAACTGAAAGTTTTATCACGAAGTAAAGCATGGCGCAAAATGGCAAGGTCAGGAGCACTAAGGCCTCCACTCTCCCCGCGACCAATTAAACATCTCCCGGCAAATAATGAGTAGTAGCGTAAAATAGGAAAATTTAAACTAGCCACCCTCGCTTCAGACACCCTTCTCCTTTCCCCTAAGGTGACTTCATAAATAAAATCTTCCACATCACTAGGACGTGGTTCCTCGACGCTACCCTCATAAGGTAATTTACAAACCTCACAAGTCATAAAGCGTCATTTCCTTGTACTCATCATATAAGTAAAAGTCTACCTTGGGTGGTGATCTCCTAGCATGAAAATGAACATTTTGCACGAAAGTATTAGTGAGTAGGAGATACTGATCACACTGGTCGAGGAGGAAGTCGGTGATGCCTGCATTCTCAGCCAAATAATAGAAATCATCATAAATTTCGGTCGCTTGTAAGAATGCATCACATGGCCATTCACACGGCCGAATCTCCACGGCGCGGGGAAGATTATACTTGGGCTTCTCCTTCTCCTCATTTCCTTTTTTCCTTCGAACCCCGGCTTGAGGAGCCTCTCAACAATCTCCTCATCCTTTTCTTCCTCCGAAAATTTCTGGAATTTTTAGTGACTCAAAACAAAAGTGAAACAAACTTAAAAAAATTGATAGCAACTACTCCTACAAGTGCCTAGAGGCAAAATCATGCATCAAAACCACTTTGGCCCATATAAATTTGACATGCAAGCTCAAGAGCAAGGTCACCACAACAGCTAAAATTTGCAATAAATAAAGCACTAGAACAAAAACTAATTGGACCATTGGAGGAGTCACATACCGAAGATCAATCCCCCAAAGCAGTTTTGTGAATGGAGCTTTGAGCAAGGAGATAAAAATGGCAGCAAAATGAGCAAGAACACGAGTTTGAGCTATATAGTGATTTTTTCTGGAGGAAGGAGAGGATGGGTGCTGGAATAAGTGGAGGGGCCACATGGGGCCCACAAGGACAGGGGGCGCGCCCTCCACCCTTGTGGCCAGCTGGTGCGGCCCCCTAGTGTGTTCTAAGTGCCAGAAATTCTAAAATATTATATAAAAAATCATACTGGATTTTCAGGGCATTTGGAGAACTTCTATTTTTGGGACATTTTTTATTGCACGGATAATTTAGAAAACAGACAAAAAATACTAATTTTGCTTTATTTAATCTAATTAACAGAAAGTCAAAAGTGGGTAGAGAGAGTTGTGCTTTCTAAATTCATCCATCTCATGCTCATCAAAAGGAACCCATTAACAAGGTTGATCAAGTCTTATTAACAAACTTCTTCTGAATGAAATGAAACCGGAGAATTTTCGAATAATACTAGGTTACCTCAACGGGGATATGCATGTACCCAACAATAAGAATATCATATTTCTTTTTGACAGTAGGAAGAGGAAATTCAAAACCTCCAATAGTAATAGTTGATTTTTTTTCCAATAGAGTTGATACTATGAACTTGAGGTTATTTCTTCAGAAAGTGCACCGTATGCTCATTACCATTAACATGAAAAGTGACATTGCCTTTGTTGCAATCAATAACAGCTCCTGCAGTATTCAAAAAGGGTCTACCAAGGATGATCGACATACTGCCGTCCTCGGGAATATCAAGGATAACAAAGTCCGTTAAGATAGTAACGTTTGCAACCACCATAGGCACATCCTCATAAATACCAATGGATATAGCAGTTGATTTATCAGCCATTTGCAAAGAGATTTCAGTAGGTGTCAACTTATTCAATTCAAGTCTACGATACAAAGAGGAAGGCATAACACTAACACCAGCTCCAAGATCACATAAAGCAGTTTAACATAGTTTCTTTTAGTGGAGCATGGTATAGTTGGTACCCCTGGATCTCCAAGTTTCATTGGTATTCCACCCCTAAAGGTATAATTAGCAAGCATGGTGGAAATTTCAGCTTCCGTTATATTTCTTTCATTTGTAACAATATCTTTCATATACTTAGCATAGGGAGGCATTTTAAGCATGTCAGTCAAACGCATATGCAAAAAGATAGGTCTAATCATTTCAGCAAAGCGCTCAAAATCCTCATCATCCTTTTTCTTGGATGGTTTAGGAGGAAAGGGCATGGGTTTATGAACCCATGGTTCTCTTTCTTTACCATGCTTCCTAGCAACAAAGTCTCTCTTATCATAATGTTGATTCTTTGATTGTGGGTTATCAAGATCAACAATAGATTCAATCTCTACATCATTATCATTACTAGGTTGAGCATAAACATGAACATCATTATTTACATTATAACTAGGTTCATGTTCATCACCTGATTGTGTCTCAACATCAGAAATAGAAATATCATTGGGATTCTCAGGCGTGTCTATATCAGGTTCACTAGCATGCAAAGTCCTATCAGTTTTATTTTTCTTTTTATTACTATGACTAGGTGCATCAGCATTAATTATCTGAGAATCTTGCTCAACTCTCTTAGGATGGCCCTCGGTATACAAAGGTTCCCGAGTCATCTTACCACCTCTAGTCATAACCCTAACAGCATTATCATTATTCTTACTATTCAACTCATTAAGCAAATCATCTTGGGCTTTAAGTACTTGTTCTACTTGAGTTGTAACCATGGAAGCATGTTTACTAATAAGTTTAAGATGACTAATCATTACGTTTATAATCACCCAAGTGGTCAAGCATGTAAGCATTACATTTCAGTTGTCTACTAACATAAGCATTGAAGTTTTCTTGTTTAACAATAAAATTATCAAACTCATCCAAGCATTGACTAGCAGACTTATTATGAGGAATATCACCTTCATCAAATATATGGAGAGAGTTTACCTCTACTACCTGTGTTGGGTTATCAAGACCATGTATTTCTTCAATAGGTGGTAGATTCTTAACATCTTCAGCTTTAATACCTTTTTCTTTCATAGATTTCTTTGCCTCTTGCATATCTTCAGGGCTGAGAAATAGAATACCCCTTTTCTTTGGAGTTGGCTTAGGAGTTGGTTCAGGAAGTGTCCAATCATTATCATTACTCAATATATTATTCAATAGCAATTCAGCTTGCTCAACAGTTCTTTCCCTAATAACACAACCAGCACAACTATCCAGGTAGTCTCTGGAAGCACCGATTAGTCCATTGTAAAAGATACCGAGTATTTCATTTTTCTTGAGAGGATGATCAGGCAAAGCATTAAGTAATTGGAGAAACCTCCCCAAGCTTGTGGGAGACTCTCTTCTTCAATTTGCACAAAATTAAGTATTTCCCTTAGGGCAGCTTGTTTTTATGAGCAGGAAAATATTTTGCAGAGAAGTAGTAAATCATATCCTGGGGACAACGCACACAACCAAGAGCAAGAGAATTAAACCATAACTTAGCATCACCCTTTAATGAGAAAGGAAATAATTTTAGAATATAGTAATAGCAAATTGTTTCCTCATTAGCAAATAGGGTGGCTGAAGGATATATGCCCTAGAGGCAATAATAAAGTTATTATTTATTTCCTCATATCATGATAAATGTTTATTATTCATGCTAGAATTGTATTAACCGGAAACATGATACATGTGTGAATACATAGACAAACATATAGTCACTAGTATGCCTCTACTTGACTAGCTCATTAATCAAAGATGGTTATGTTTCCTAACCATAGACATGTGTTGTCATTTGATTAATGGGATCACATCATTAGGAGAATGATGTGATTGACATGACCCATTCCATTAGCCTAGCACTTGATCGTTTAGTATATTGCTATTGCTTTCTTCATGACTTATACATGTTCCTGTAACTATGAGAATTATGAAACTCCCGTTTACCGGAGGAACACTTTGGGTACTACCAAACGTCACAACGTAACTGGGTGATTATAAAGGAGTACTACAGGTGTCTCCGAAGGTACATGTTGAGTTGGCGTATTTTGAGATTAGGTTTTGTCTCTCCGATTGTCGGAGAGGTATCTCTGGGCCCTCTCGGTAATGCACATCATTATAAGCCTTGCAAGCAATGTGACCAAATGAGTTGGTTATGGGATGATGCATTACGGAACGAGTAAAGAGACTTGCCGATAACGAGATTGAACTAGGTATTGGATACCGACGATCAAATCTCGGGCAAGTAACATACCGATGACAAAGGGAACAACGTATGTTGTTATGCGGTTTGACCAATAAAGATCTTCGTAGAATATGTAGGAACGAATATGGGCATCTAGGTTCCGCTATTGGTTATTGACCGAGAATAGTTCTAGGTCATGTCTACATAGTTCTCGAACCTGTAGGGTCCGCACGCTTAACGTTACGATGACAGTTTTATTATGAGTTTATAAGTTTTGATGTACCGAAGTTTGTTCGGAGTCCCGGATGTGATCACGGACGTAACGAGGAGTCTCGAAATGGTCGAGACATAAAGATCGATATATTGGAAGCCTATATTTGGACATCGGAATCGTTCCGGGTGAAATCGGCATTTTACCGGAGTACCGGGAGGTTACCGGAACCCCCCCCGGGGGGTTATTGGGCCTACATGGGCCTCGAGGGAGAAGAGGGAAGGAGGCAGGAGGGGGCCGCGTGCCCCTCCCTTTCCTAGTCCGAATAGGACAAGGGAAGGGGGGCGGCGCCCCCCCTTTCCTTCCCCTCTTCCTCCTCTTTCCCTCCTTCTCCTATTCCAACTAGGAAAGAAGGGAGTCCTACTCCCGGTGGGAGTAGGACTCCCCCCTTGGTGCGCCCTCCTTGGCCGGCCGCCTCCTCCCCCCTGGCTCCTTTATATACGGGGGCGGGGGGCACCCCATAGATACACAAGTTGATCTACGGATCATTCCTTAGCCGTGTGCGGTGCCCCCTTCCACCATATTCCACCTCGGTCATATCGTCGCGGAGTTTAGGCGAAGCCCTGCACCGGTAGAGCATCATCATCGTCACCACGCCGTCGTGCTGGCGGAACTCATCCCCGAAGCTTTGCTGGATCGGAGCCCGGGGATCGTCATCGAGCTGAACGTGTGCTGAACTCGGAGGTGCCGTACGTTCGGTGCTTGGATCGGTCAGATCGTGAAGATGTACGGCTACATCAACCGCGTTGTGCTAACGCTTCCGCTTACGGTCTACGAGGGTACGTGGACAACACTCTCCCCTCTCGTTGCTATGCCATCACCATGATCTTGCGTGTACGTAGGAAATTTTTTGAAATTACTACGTTCCCCAACAGTGGCATCCGAGCCTAGGTTTTATGCGTTGATGTTATATGCACGAGTAGAATACAAGTGAGTTCTGGGCGATACAAGTCATACTACTTACCAGCATGTCATACTTTGGTTCGGCGGTATTGTGAGATGAAGCGGCCCGGACCGACATTACGCGTACGCTTACGCGAGACTGGTTTCACTGTTGCGAGCACTCGTGCTTAAAGGTGGCTGGAGGGTGTCTGTCTCTCTCACTTTAGCTGAATCGAGTGTGGCTACGCCCGGTCCTTGCGAAGGTTAAAACAGCACTAACTTGACAAACTATCGTTGTGGTTTTGATGCGTAGGTAAGAACGGTTCTTGCTAAGCCCGTAGCAGCCACGTAAAATTTGCAACAACAAAGTAGAGGACGTCTAACTTGTTTTTGCAGGGCATGTTGTGATGTGATATGGTCAAGTTGTGATGCTATATTTTATTGTATGAGATGATCATGTTTTGTAACCGAAGTTATCGGCAACTGGCTGGAGCCATATGGTTGTCGCTTTATTGTATGAAATGCAAACGCCCTGTAATTGCTTTACTTTATCTCTAAGCGGTAGCGATAGTCGTAGAAGCAATAGATGGCGTAACAACAACGATGCTACGATGGAGATCAAGGTGTCGCGCCGGTGACGATGGTGATCACGACGGTGCTTCGAAGATGGAGATCACAAGCACAAGATGATGATGGCCATATCATATCACTTATATTGATTGCATGCGATGTTTATCCTTTATGCATCTTATCTTGCTTTGATTGACGGTAGCATTTTAAGATGATCTCTCACTAATAATCAAGAAGTGTTCTCCCTGAGTATGCACCGTTGCGAAAGTTCTTCGTGCTGAGACACCACGTGATGATCGGGTGTGATAGGCTCTACGTTCAAATACAACGGGTGCAAAACAGTTGCACACGCGGAATACTCAGGTCATACTTGACGAGCCTAGCATATACAGGTATGGCCTCGAAACACGGAGACCGAAAGGTCGAACGTGAATCATATAGTAGATATGATCAACATAGTGATGTTCACCATTGAAACTACTCCATCTCACGTGATGATCGGACATGGTTTAGTTGATTTGGATCGCGTGATCACTTAGATGAATAGAGATATGTCTGTCTGAGTGAGACTTCTTAAGTAATATGATTAATTGAACTTAAATTTATCATGAACTTAGTACCTGATAGTATCTTGCTTGTCTATGTTTGTTTGTAGATAGATGGCTCGTGATGTTGTTCCATTGAATTTTGCGTTCCTTGAGAAAGCAAAGTTGAAAGATGATGGTAGCAATTACACGGACTGGGTCCGTAACCTGAGGATTATCCTCATTGCTGCACAGAAAAGTTATGTCCTGGAAGCACCGCTGGGTGCCAGGCCTGCTGCTGATGCAACTGACAACGTTAAGAATGTCTGGCAGAGCAAAGCTGATGACTACTCGATAGTTCAGTGTGCCATGCTTTACGGCTTAGAACCGGGTCTTCAACGATGTTTTGAACGTCATGGAGCATATGAGATGTTCCAGGAGTTGAAGTTAATATTTCAAGCAAATGCCCGGATTGAGAGATATGAAGTCTCCAATAAGTTCTATAGCTGCAAGATGGAGGAGAATAGTTCTGTCAGTGAACATATACTCAAAATGTCTGGGTATAATAATCACTTGATTCAACTAGGAGTTAATCTTCCTGATGATAGTGTCATTGACAGAATTCTTCAATCACTGCCACCAAGCTACAAGAGCTTCGTGATGAACTATAATATGCAAGGGATGAACAAGACTATTCCCGAGCTCTTCGCGATGCTAAAAGCCGCGGAGGTAGAAATCAAAAAGGAGCATCAAGTGTTCATGGTTAACAAGACCACCAGTTTCAAGAAAAAGGGCAAAGGGAAGAAGAAGGGGAACTTCACAAAGAACAGCAAGCAAGTTGCTGCTCAAGAGAAGAAACCCAAGTCTGGACCTAAACCTGAAACTGAGTGCTTCTACTGCAAGCAGACTGGACACTAGAAGCGGAACTGCCCCAAGTATTTGGCGGATAAGAAGGATGGCAAAGTGAACAAAGGTATATGTGATATACATGTTATTGATGTGTACCTTACTAATGCTTGCAGTAGCACCTGGGTATTTGATACTGGTTCTGTTGCTAATATTTGCAACTCAAAACAGGGACTACAAATTAAGCGAACATTGGCTAAGGACGAGGTGACGATGCGCGTGGGAAATGGTTCCAAAGTCGATGTGATCGCAGTCGGCACGCTACCTCTACATCTACCATTGGGATTAGTTTTAGACCTAAATAATTGTTATTTGGTGCCAGCGTTGAGCATGAACATTATATCTGGATCTTGTTTGATGCGAGACGGTTATTCATTTAAATCAGAGAATAATGGTTGTTCTATTTATATGAGTAATATCTTTTATGGTCATGCACCCTTGAAAAGTGGTCTATTTTTATTGAATCTCGATAGTAATGATACATATATTCATAGTGTTGAAACCAAAAGATACGGAGTTGATAACGATAGTGCAACTTATTTGTGGCACTGCCGTTTAGGTCATATCAGTGTAAAGCGCATGAAGAAACTCCATACTGATGGGCTTTTGGAATCACTTGATTATGAATCACTTGGTACTTGCGAACCGTGCCTCATGGGCAAGATGACTAAAACGCAGTTCTCCGGAACTATGGAGCGAGCAACTGATTTGTTGGAAATCATACATATTGATGTTTGTGGTCCAATGAATGTTGAGGCTCGCGGCGGGTATCGTTATTTTCTCACCTTCATAGATGATTTGAGCAGATATGGGTATATCTACTTGATGAAACACAAGTCTGAAACATTTGAAAAGTTCAAAGAATTTCAGAGTGAAGTGGAAAATCATCGTAACAAGAAAATAAAATTTCTACGATCTGATCGTGGAGGAGAATATTTGAGTTACAAGTTTGGTCTACACTTGAAACAATGCGGAATAGTTTGGCAACTCACGCCACCCGGAACACCACAACGAAATGGTGTGTCCGAACGTCCTAATCGTACTTTACTAGATATGGTGCGATCTATGATGTCTCTTACTGATTTACCGCTATCGTTTTGGGGTTATGCTTTAGAGACGGCCGCATTCACGTTAAATAGGGCACCATCAAAATCCGTTAAGACGACGCCTTATGAACTGTGGTTTGGCAAGAAACCAAAGTTGTCGTTTCTTAAAGTTTGGGGCTGCGATGCTTATGTGAAGAAACTTCAACCAGATAAGCTCGAACCCAAATCGGAGAAATGTGTCTTCATAGGATACCCAAAAGAGACTATTGGGTATACCTTCTATCACAGATCTGAGGGCAAGATTTTCGTTGCTAAAATCGGATCCTTTCTAGAGAAGGAGTTTCTCTCGAAAGAAGTGAGTGGGAGGAAAGTAGAACTTGATGAGATAACTGTATCTACTCCCTTATTGGAAAGTAGTTCATCACAAGAACTGGTTCCTGTGACAACTACACCAATTAGTGAGTAAGCTAATGAAATTGATCATGAAACTTCAGATCAAGTTTCTACTGAACCTCGTAGGTCTACCAGAATAAGATCTGCACCAGAGTGGTACGGTAATCCAATTCTGGAAGTCATGTTGCTTGACCATGATGAACCTACGAACTATGAGGAAGCGATGATGAGCCCAGATTCCACAAAATGGTAGAGGCCATGAAATCTGAGATGGGATCCATGTATGAAAACAAAGTATGGACTTTGGTTGACTTGCCCGATGATCGGCAAGCAATTGAGAATAAATGGATCTTTAAGAAGAAGACTGACGCTGATGGTAATGTAACTGTCTATAAAGCTCGACTTGTTGCGAAAGGTTTTCGACAAGTTCAAGGAGTTGACTACGATGAGACTTTCTCACCCGTAGCGATGCTTAAGTCTGTCCGAATCATGTTAGCTATTGCTGCATTTCATGATTATGAAATTTGGCAAATGGATGTCAAAACTGCATTCTTGAATGGATTTCTGGAAGAAGAGTTGTATATGATGCAGCCAGAAGGTTTTGTTGATCCAAAAGGTGCTAACAAAGTGTGCAAGCTCCAGCGTTCCATTTATGGACTGGTGCAAGCATCTCGGAGTTGGAATAAACGCTTTGATAGTGTGATCAAAGCATATGGTTTTATACAGACTTTTGGAGAAGCCTGTATTTACAAGAAAGTGAGTGGGAGCTCTGTAGCATTTCTGATATTATATGTAGATGACATATTATTAATTGGAAATGATATAGAATTTCTGGATAGCGTAAAGGGATACTTGAATAAAGTTTTTCAATGAAAGACCTCGGTGAAGCTGCTTACATATTGGGCATCAAGATCTATAGAGATAGATCAAGACGCTTGATAGGACTTTCACAAAGCACATACCTTGATAAAATTTTGAAAAAGTTCAAAATGGATCAGGCAAAGAAAGGTTTCTTGCCCGTACTACAAGGTGTGAAGTTGAGTCAAACGCCCGACCACAGCAGAAGATAGAGAGAAAATGAAAGATGTTCCCTATGCTTCAGCCATAGGCTCTATCATGTATGCAATGCTGTGTACCAAACATGACGTATGCTTAGCAATAAGCTTGGCAGGAAGGTACCAAAGTAATCCAGGAGTGGATCACTGGACAGCGGTCAAGAACATCCTGAAATACCTGAAAAGGACTAAGGATATGTTTCTCGTATATGGAGGTGACAAAGAGCTAGTCGTAAATGGTTACGTCGATGCAAGCTTTGACACTGATCCGGACGATTCTAAATCGCAAACCGGATACGTGTTTTTATTAAACGGTGGAGCTGTAAGTTGGTGCAGTTCTAAACAAAGCGTCGTGGCGGGATCTACATGTGAAGCGGAGTATGTATCTGCTTCGGAAGCAGCAAATGAAGGAGTCTGGATGAAGGAGTTCATTTCCGATCTAGGTGTCATACCTAGTGCATCGGGACCAATGAAAATCTTCTGTGACAATACTGGTGCAATTGCCTTGGCAAAGGAATCCAGATTTCACAAGAGGACCAAGCACATCAAGAGACGCTTCAATTCCATTCAGGACCAAGTCCAAGTGGGAGACATAGAGATTTGCAAGATACATACAGATCTAAATGTTGCAGACCCGTTGACTAAGCCACTCTCACGAGCAAAACATGATCAGCACCAAGACTCCATGGGTGTTAGAATCATTACTATGTAATCTAGATTATTGACTCTAGTGCAAGTGGGAGACTGAAGGATATATGCCCTAGAGGCAATAATAAAGTTATTATTTATTTCCTCATATCATGATAAATGTTTATTATTCATGCTAGAATTGTATTAACCGGAAACATGATACATGTGTGAATACATAGACAAACATATAGTCACTAGTATGCCTCTACTTGACTAGCTCATTAATCAAAGATGGTTATGTTTCCTAACCATAGACATGTGTTGTCATTTGATTAATGGGATCACATCATTAGGAGAATGATGTGATTGACATGACCCATTCCGTTAGCCTAGCACTTGATCGTTTAGTATATTGCTATTGCTTTCTTCATGACTTATACATGTTCCTGTAACTATGAGAATTATGCAACTCCCGTTTACCGGAGGAACACTTTGGGTACTACCAAACGTCACAACATAACTGGGTGATTATAAAGGAGTACTATAGGTGTCTCCGAAGGTACATGTTGAGTTGGCGTATTTCGAGATTAGGTTTTGTCACTCCGATTGTCGGAGAGGTATCTCTGGGCCCTCTCGGTAATGCACATCATTATAAGCCTTGCAAGCAATGTGACCAAATGAGTTGGTTACGGGATGATGCATTATGGAACGAGTAAAGAGACTTTCCGGTAATGAGATTGAACTAGGTATTGGATACCGACGATCAAATCTTGGACAAGTAACATACCGATGACAAAGGGAACAACGTATGTTGTTATGCGGTTTGACCGATAAAGATCTTCGTAGAATATGTAGGAACCAATATGGGCATCCAGGTTCCGCTATTGGTTATTGACCGAGAATAGTTCTAGGTCATGTCTACATAGTTCTCGAACCCGTAGGGTCCGCACGCTTAACGTTACGATGACAGTTTTATTATGAGTTTATAAGTTTTGATGTACCGAAGTTTGTTCGGAGTCCCGGATGTGATCACGGACGTAACGAGGAGTCTCGAAATGGTGGAGACATAAAGATCGATATATTGGAAGCCTATATTTGGACATCGGAATCGTTCCGGGTGAAATCGGCATTTTACCGGAGTACCGGGAGGTTACCG
>NC_041389.1:381891100-381906090 GCF_002162155.2 Triticum dicoccoides | reverse complement strand
ATTGGGCCTACATGGGCCTCGAGGGAGAAGAGGGAAGGAGGCAGGAGGGGGCCGCGCGCCCCTCCCCTTCCTAGTCCGAATAGGACAAGGGAAGGGGGGCGGCGCCCCCCTTTTCCTTCCCCTCTTCCTCCTCTTTCCCCCCTTCTCCTATTCCAACTAGGAAAGAAGGGAGTCCTACTCCCAGTGGGAGTAGGACTCCCCCCTTGGCGCGCCCTCCTTGGCCGGCCGCCTCCTCCCCCCTGGCTCCTTTATATACGGGGGCGGGGAGCACCCCATAGATACACAAGTTGATCTATGGATCATTCCTTAGCCGTGTGCGGTGCCCCCTTCCACCATATTCCACCTCGGTCATATCGTCACGGAGTTTAGGCGAAGCCCTGCGCCGGTAGAGCATCATCATCGTCACCACGCCGTCGTGCTGACGGAACTCATCCCCGAAGCTTTGCTGGATCGGAGCCCGGGGATCGTCATCGAGCTGAACGTGTGCTAAACTCGGAGGTGTCGTACGTTCGGTGCTTGGATCGGTCGGATCGTGAAGACGTACGACTACATCAACCGCGTTGTGCTAATGCTTCCGCTTACGGTCTACGAGGGTACGTGGACAACACTCTCCCCTCTCGTTGCTATGCCATCACCATGATCTTGCGTGTACGTAGGAATTTTTTTGAAATTACTACGTTCCCCAACAGTGGCTATATCATTCAATTTAGTAAGATGTGCCACAATAGTTTCAGATTCATAACCATAGAAAGGATCAGATTCAACCAAAGTAATTAACTAAGGATCGACAGAGAATTCATAATCCTTATCAGTAACAAAGATAGATGAAGTGGAAAAGGTAGGATCATATTTCATTCCAGCATTCAAAGACTTTTCTTTCAGCTTAACCAACAGTTTCTTAAGATCATCTCTATCATTACAAGCAAGAAAGTCTAGAAGTTTCCTCATCCATAATATAACCCTCGGGTACAACAGGCAATTCATATCTAGGGGGAGAATCATAATCTTCAGTTTCAATAATATCATCAGTTTCAGTAATTTCATTCTCTCTAACCCTAGCAAGTTGTTCATCAAGAAATTCACCAAGTGGCACAGTATTATCAAGCAGAGAAGTAGTATCATCATAAGCATCATGCATAGCAGAAGTGGCATCATCAATAACATGCGACATATCGAAATTAATAGCAGGTGTAGGTGTCACAAGTTTACTCAAAACAGAAGGAGAATCAAGTGCGGAGCTAGATGGCAGTTCCTTACCTCCCCTCGTAGTTGAGGGAAAAATCTTGGTTCTTTGATCTTTAAAACTCCTCGTAGTGATCAATAGATACAAATCCCAAGTGACTCAGAGAATAGAGCTATGCTCCCCGGCAACGGCGCCAGAAAAAGGTCTTGATAACCCACAAGTATAGGGGATCGCAACAGTTTCCGAGGGTAGAGTATTCAACACAAATTTATTGATTCGACACAAAGGGAGCCAAAGAGTATTCTCAAGTCTTAGCAGCTGAGTTGTCAATTCAACACACCTGAAAGACTCAATATCTACAGCAAGGTATTTAGTAGCGAAGTAGTATGAAAGTAACGGTAACAGTGACAATAGTAACAGTAGCAGTTTTATAGTAATTGTAACAGTGGCAACGAAAAAGTAACGAAGCAAAGATCAATAACAAACGAGATCGTAGGAAATGGATCAATGATGGATAATTATGTCGGATCAATGATCGTAGGCAATGGATCAAGTATTCATCATGCAACGGTTGTAACATAGGGTGACACAGAACTAGCTCCAGTTCATTAATATAATGCATGCATGTATTCCGAATATAACCATACATGCTTATGGAAAAGAACTTGCATGCCACCTTTTGTCCTACCCTCCGGTGGCAGCGGGGTCATATTGGAAACTAAGGGATATTAAGGCCTCCTTTTGATAGAGTACCGGATCAAAGCATTAACACTTAGTGAATACATGAAATCCTCAAACTACGTTCATCACCGGGAGTGGTCTCGACTATTGTCACTCCGGGGTTACCGGATCATAACACATAGTAGGTGACTATAACTTGCAAGATAGGATCAAGAACACAAATATATTCATGAAAACATAATAGGTCCAGATCTGAAATCATGGCACTCGGGCCATAGTGACAAGCATTAAGCATAGCAAAGTCATATCAACATCAATCTTAGAACATAGTGGATACTAGGCATCAAACCCTAACAAAACTAACTCGATTACATGGTAAATCTCATCCAACCCATCACCGTCCAGCAAGCCTACTATGGGATTACTCACGCACGGTGGTGAGCATCATGAAATTGGTGATGGAGGATGGTTGATAATGACGATGGCGACGGATTCCCCTCTCCGGAGCCCCGAACGGACTCCAGATCTGCCCTCCCAAGGAAGAACAGGGCTTGGCGGCGACTCAGTATCATAAAACGCGATGAATCCTTCTCTCTGATTTTCCCCGAGCATGAATATATGGAGTTGGAGTTGAGGTCGGTGGAGGTCCAGGGGGGCACAAGGACGGAGGGCGCGCCCCCACCCTTGTGGCCAGGGTGTGGGGCTCCTTCACTTGATTCTTTCGCCAATATTTTTTATTAATTCCAAAAATCATCTTCGTGAAGTTTCAGGTCATTCCGAGAACTTTTATTTCTACAGAAAAGTAACACCATGGCAATTCTGCTGAAAACATCGTCAGTCCAGGTCAGTTCCTATTCAAATCGTGCAAGTTAGAGTCCAAAACAAGGGCAAAAAAGTTTGGAAAAGTAGATACGATGGAGATGTATCAATCCGCCACCGAGACTCCGCTGCACCATGTCGTCGAGACCCACTGGGGTTGCCACTGTAGATATGATGTTGCTCCACCTCTGGACCCCTCTAGCCAGCACTTGCTCCAAGAATGATGCCCCCTAGAGGGGGTGTGACGCTAGATGCTACCATTATCCGATCTGGGAGACCCAGGTCCAGGGCTTCCCCCAGAGTAAAGCCCCTTCCATGTGAGTCTATGTGGTGATCCAATGCCGCTACACTTTCGCAATCTCTCCGACAAATATGAGGTCCAAAGCAATGCCTCCAAGAAGGTAGATGATGCCACATGCCGCCACTGTTTGGTCTCGCAAGCCAAACCTGAGGTTTCCCTTGGAGCTCGAGGGACCGCCATGGTTACAATGCCCTCCAAGGAGGTTAGCGGCGTCTGTAGACGTCGCTGCACCATCTGCGCATGCAGATCTAGGCAAGGAATTTCTCCTTGGTGGTAGTCCCTCGAACAAGGAGAGCAGGAGGCAGAAGCGCTCATCGGAGATGCCCACCAAGGTTGAAGGAACAGTCGTGCCAGGCGAAACGTATCCGAGCACATGGCCCGAACCTATCCAACCCAACTCGACTAGAGGAGGCGGCGGGAAGAGGATCCGGGCGCACCAGCCCTGGATCTGCCGCCATCGCCTGCGCCCATCACCGCGCCATCCGTTGTGTGTCGGAGAACCAACACGCCATGACGCCCGGCCTGCGCCACGCCCTAGTCGAACACACCGGCCCACGCGCGGTCTCCCCGCATGAGAGGACTAGGGAGCCCTCCCGCCGCCACTGCCGACCAAGCTTCGCCCGGCCACGCTCTCCAGCGATGGCGAGGGAGGAGGAAGGAGGGGAGGGAACCGACGGCGACCGGGGCTGGGCGCCCCGGTGCAGCTTGAGGAACCGCACGGGAGGGATCCCTTTTTTTAGGACCGGGAGCTTAGGTGCCTTTGGATCCCTATGTAATGTATAGATATTTCAAGGCATTATAACGAGTGAGGCGTTTTGGCTCTCGGCCTCCTTGAAGACCAAATTGTCTCAAAAATTCGAAATTTGAACTTTCTGAAGAAAAAAATGTACAAGTCAACAAGGATGTTTGTGTATGTGCGTAAAATTCTAGTATAAAATACCTTGAAATGTGGTCTGTACAAAAAAGATAAATTCATGGCCTAGAAGGATGAATAGTATCGTGTGTTAAAAACCTCGGATTTGTTTTTGCATAACCTTTCACCGTATTTCGTCCTGAAAATTTACACGCTTGTGTATTATGCCTCCATGTATATCTATATTTTTCAGTATTTTTTAAAAATGTAAAAAATATGAACTTAGAATTTTTCAAAAAATGACCTCCATGGAGCTCAGCCTTCAAAAGGGATTTTGGCCGTTATAACCTCAAAAGAAAATAAAAAGAATGGGCTTGTGGATTATGAAAGTGGTTGGATGAATGATGGCACGACCTATCAAACTTTGGAATGCCACATGCCGTGTTAACTGATGCCATGCAGTGGCGGAGCGTAGTGGGGACAATTCCGGGCCCTGGCCCCCCCTTCCAAGAGGAAAATTTACCAAATACACTTACTTATCTGCTAATTGCTCTACTAATTATCCAGCGTCTCTGATCATCCTATCCTTTTCTATGTCATATACACTCATTTGGTCCCTCCTAATATTTGATTCACGCTCCGCCACTGATTCCATGTAAGTTATATGTTACAATAACGAAAACTTTAAGTTATCTATTCTAATATGATAGCCACCTTCGTGCATGCGGACGAGAGGCGATCGTGTTGTTGTCGTCTCACGTCATGTTTGCAAACTACTCTTTTATACATGTAAAGTTCCTACAAACTAAGAGACTCGTGAGTTCTAACTATACCATGCACCAGCACCATTATCAAGTATGCTTTATGTGATTTAGATGCATGCGTTGGTGTTACAACTTTTTTCTTTTTATGCGAAGCTTGACTTTGAGAAATTAACCTCAACTGAGTTATATATGCAAATGACTAAAAATACACTGTTGGACATATAGGTATTTGTGAAAATGTTAATGTTTGTGGCTGTTAATGTTTTAGTCCTAGCTGACTTTGTTGTGCTTGACATGCCCAAGGACGATAATTTATCTATTATTATTTGGAAAACTTTTATGAACACTGCATGGATTCTTATTGATTGCAACCAAGGCAGTGTCGCTTTAAATATCAAAGGAAATCAGCATATTGTTTATTTCCAAAAAATTCGTTGATGAAAATAAATATTGCCATCCACTTAAAAAGGGGGTGGCTATTGGGAAATGAGAATTCTTAGTGTCTTCTCGTAAAAATAAATATCAATCATTATGGTTGGGTCTATTCCTACCCAAGTTGAGGTAACTTGAATAATATTCGATGTGGAATGATTTGCATTTCATGGAAGATTCATTAATAGGCTTTATCACTCTTATTAGTAAATTATTTCCATGATTACAAAGTCATCTATATTAAATACTCCCTTTTGTATGACTTTTATTTTAAATTTTCTAAACTATTTTAAATTGCTCAAAATGAATGATTTTTTCTTCATAAAACCATTTTACTCAGTATTTTTAAATCATAATAATTCTCATTTCTTATAAAAATCCATATGTTCTTTTATCGAAAATGAGGAGCATCGAGCATGTGGGCCACCATTCTTATTTGAGAAAAGTGTCTTAACTATAGCACTAACGATCCTAGACAACAGTGAAAGCTTGATTGGAGCTAAGAACTATTTCCAAAAGGATCCCTTTCACTCTTTTGTCGAAACATCTTTCTTTGTCTAGTCCAGTCTGACTTAAAATGAGTGGCCCATGGCCAGCCACGCGCGCTAGCTCTAGGCCACTTTCCAAGAGCATGTGGGGCCCACCTGGTACCCCTCGTGTGGTGCTTGGGCTAGGAGGTCTTCTTCCTCTCCGAAAACACTCTCCATATTTTTCAAAAAAAATCCTGAGCTTCCAAGCTGCCATTTTCGATCCTTTTGCTCATTGCATCATTTTTTGTTTTTTTATGAAATTGTTCCTTGGTATGTGACTCCTCTTCTCATCCAAATAGAATTTGTGTAATGCTCTATATCATGTTATCATTGCTACTGTTGTTGCTTCTAAAAATGAGCTTGCATGATGATTTAGATTATTTTGGAGTAGTTTTGATGCTTGATATAGTTACTACGTATAAGCTTAGAGGCGTTGTCTCCCGCGTTTTTGTGAAAACAATCTTACCTTTTATTTGCATGTTAAATAATTTGAGAATTTGAGTTCATAGATGTCCAATGTTGGAAAGGTTGTTGATGCCTCTTCCTCAAGGTTAAACTCCAATTATGTAGCCGGATTATTTCTTATCGGCTGAGTTGGGCATTCGAGACAACTTCTACGAGCTCATTACCAACTAAGGTTTTGCGCGAATTTGCATCAACGAGACTCCTACAGTCCTACTTATGTCAACTTGACTGAAGAACTCGTTTCTACTTTTAAATTATATATACATTTTAACATACGGGCAAGAACAATTCTCGCAAAAAAGAAAAAAAAACACAGCAAGAACAAGCTTGGATAAGGGGTGCAGGGCGGCGCCCGATCCGCCCCGCTTAGTAGACAAAACAGATTTTGGTTAGTTATAAATATCCCTCTCAGATTTATTTAAGATTTAGTTCAATTTGAACTAATTCTCTATTTATGCGGGACTTTGCGGGACGCCCGCTTGCATCCCTAAGCTTGGTACATGTTCTGCATTGCTGAACGACCAAGATCTGAATGCCGATTTTTCTAACCAAACTACGGTGGACAACGGGGAATTACATCATAAGTGCATAGCAATAGACTCCAACCAAAGTGCAATGCCCAGGGACACAAAAATTTGGTCCAACTGGTATGACGTTCTGTCTGGTCTCTCTTTTATATATACACATATACAGCTTAACGGTTAATGCTAAAAGTCAGACGTATATGCAACAGATCAACTAATTCTGAGTTTCCGAGGAACAACTTCAACTCCCACTTCTGAACGCCCGTAGCCACCTTTGTAGCCTCTTCAAGCTCCAGCACTCTGATCCTCTGCCGACCGACTGGTTACGTTGTCAGCGCGTTGGGCAGCGAGGAGTGAGAGCCGAGCACCTTGCCACCGACGTCCGGGAAGCTCTCATGCCCAGGCAGAGGCACCACCCTCCCGTCCTTCTCGACCTTGATGGGGTACCTCATGAGGTGCCCCTTCATGTCCACCATCTGCGGTGACACAAAGCACGCCCAGTTATCCTCCGCCATCTGGTTCACCAACTGGACACACTCCATGGACTGCGGCTGACGGAAGCACTCCTCCACCGTGCCCAGATGCTCCGCCCACAGCGACATCCGGTACCCATACACCTGCAGACAGAAAGAAATGGTTGGAAGGCAACAGCTCTAGCCACTTCTGCAGAGGTGAGTAAAGAGAGGAGGGCGTGCCTGTCCTCGCGGAGGACCTTGGCTTCCTGCCCAGCTGTAGTGTGGCTGATAGGCGCCCATGGCGATCTCGGTGTCCCGCAAACCGTCCAAGGACCTCTGGTTTATATTGGCTGAGCCGATGAGAACAAACTCGTCATCGATGATCATCCCTTTCGAGTGCACGTAGATCATGAACCTCCTGAACTTCTGAGCCAGACGCTGGAGGAGAAAAGGAAAACAACTTTTTTATGTGATGTGCATATTGCATATATTTAGCAAATTATAGGAGAAGAGAATGAAATTGAGTTACCATCGGGGAATTCTCATTAGAATGGCTTGTCGGTGCAGGAACCACGGCTGTGACTTCACGCTTACCGAGGCAGTAGAAGTTCAGGTAATCCTGTGGATGGGCATCGTCCAACCCTTCCTTTCGGAGAGCGTCTGCGATAATCTTGTACATCATGGACATGGTTTGCCCCTTGAAGAGATAAAACAACTAACATCAGCTCACATCAGTATCTCTAGCTCAATGAATGCTCTTGTCACAAGAGTTAGGTTCATGACAAAACTGTAATCTGATCATGCGGCACAGACCTGCCAATAGAGGATCTCCTGCATAGGAGCAGTTGCCGGATTACCTTCAGGCCACATTGGTATGATAATATAAGCTGCAAATGGCTCCCTTGCTGCGATCTTTCTTGCAATCTTTATGGCCAGTTCAATTGGTATTAGGTTCTCTGCACCTGTTCCCACATGAGTATTCAAAGATAAGCTGGATGCCTCGATTGGCCTTATCCTTGACAGGAATCTGTACATCAGATATAGCACATAAAAAGTGCTAGTTTTCGTAAAAAGAAACCAATGATGTACTTCTCTTTTTCGTCATAAAAAGCTGTGAAAAGTCCAACCATTCCTCAGTCAAGGTTCATAAATGCTAAAATATGCTTATTAATTTGTTGCTATAAAATATAGTGGGCATGGAAATTAAATAATGCTTCTAGTATTCGAAAGTGTGAAGCATGGAATACTACAAACTCATGCAATAATGCAGAAGGGATGGTGTGGCGCAAGTATCTAACTTGCGAAATGGAAGGGCAAAGCACAAAACAAAAACGAAACAGAAGAGATTACTGTAACTGAGAAACAACTTCATTACCTGCACCTCTATGTGAAGACCAGTAGTACGAAGATCCAATAAAATACTGGTTTTCAATATAGACAAAGTGTTGTGCAGATCTGATGGCTTTTACATACGCATTGTGTATGCTCTTGTCTATCTGCAGATTCTTTGCACAGACAAGATTCTGCACAACAAAAGATAAATGAGCATCTCACTGCTATGAGAAAGCTTGAAGTTCTGATAAAGTTAAAACTCCATCTTTTTAAATCAACTTAAATAATCATGTTGCATTTTTGCATAGCTATTTCAACTGGTGAAATGAACACTACCTGTGACTCGGCTTCTTGAACATCTTTAGGAAATCCCTTTACCGATCCTGAATCAATGGATCGGAAAATCTAGCCAAAATAAACAAGGTGGTGATATTTATCTAATAGACGAAAAAAGAGGAGAAATTGCACCAAGGTGATGCATCCATGATTTGTATGTATGCATAAAATATAATACCTGTACATGCCAGTTTTCTGGGTCATTTTCTTCACAAACATGTGCATTTAGCTCATCTGCAGAGGGCGAAACAATCCATGACATCCGGTTTATTTTAACCAAAGTATCATGATGCCAACTTACAGCTCTTCTGACACTGACTTTCCATTTTGCGGATTTTTTCCATCTCTGTTCAAAGTTTGTAAGCATGTCATATGCAGCTGGACCCTCAATCTTGCAATGTAAATCATGCCATGGCTGTCTCGGTCCATCAGACTTATTCACCTGAAGTTGCAGAAAGAAGGATGTTCTAAATTTTAGCATGTCGGAAAGTTGTTTTCTCAGCTATAGCTGTTAAAAATATAGAAGAATCAGTAATATAGTTAGGGAACAAACATAGAGTTAACTGTTAGAGAATTACAGGGAACGTGGGATTATGGAAATCATCCTTGAAGACAGTAGTAAGATCCTTGAAAAGCCTGTGTTCAGGTGTATCATATCTGCCGTCACACAAGTCGAGACCGCCAAGAAAAGCTGTTATTTTTCGATTGTTTCCAGTGGCTTGAGTGTCTACAATTACACATTTCTGATGGTGTGTAAACAAAGTTCCTACAACCTGGAGAAGGGATTTTGCTTCAGAAACACCCGAATACATAAACATTGCTGAAATAAGTAGTAATAGTGAATTATAGGCATCTGTTTGTTGGGCAAAAATTCATTATGCTTGTCATGCATGACAACATGCATATTCTTGGTATGTACGTTGTTTAACTTCTCGAAAGGATAGCATGCAAGATGTTAGGTCTTGAAAAGTGAAAACTGACAACATATAGGGAGGAAACAAATATGGGAAATATATGCAAGATGTTAAGCTTAGTGCATACAGGATAACTACCACCATGAGGTTAGCAGGACGGCAGAATGTAAGGGAATGGAGTAGAACATAGGTTATGGGTGATAAATGAGAGAGGAGGGTTAGGTAAAATATTCTTGTTGACTAACCTGATAGATAGAGAGATAGATACTCATACACGCTGGTTCCCCTTATATAATGAGAAATCACTTGACCCTTCAATAATTTACTTTTTATTTATTCGACTATTGTCTAATATGGCCACAGCCACACGCATGACAGCAAATAAAAATGACTGGTTGATATGCAGAATATGCAGAAGTATAGGTACACTGTATGTATGTGACAAAAAAAGGAAAGAACACACAACATCCACACCTGCTGCTTGAAAATGCTCATTTTGTTGCTAGCATAACGAGGAGCTAACACACAGTGGACACCTGAATGCCTGAAAAACTTTCGAGCTTCCTCATCATGTGTATGCATCAGTCCATCCTGCATGCAGCCTACATCATTTCTATCAGACTACTCTTTTCTATACTACTTATAAAAGAGCAAACATAATCTTTTTTAAGTGCACCCCACAAAACGTACACGGATACATTACCACCGCATGATTAGTCCCACTAAACTTAATCTAACGGCTAGCCTTAACCTGATATGTTCTCTGTGTGCACTTAGCAATTTACATTGACTGACCGTACTCCACCGTGAAGGAAAATATGAAGTCCACGCCTGGTCAATTAGGAAACTATAATCACGGACACATCCTATTAAGAAACTAATCACAGACGCATCTAATTATTAGGAAACTAATCACAAACGCATCCTATTATTAGGAAACTAATCACGGGTGCATCCTATTATTAGGAAAATAATCACGAGCGCATCCTATTAGGAAATTAATCACGAACACATCTAATTATTAGGAAACTAATCACGGACGCATCCTATTAGATAACTAATCACGAACACATCTAATTATTAGGAAACTAATCGCGAGCGCATCCTATCGTCTCCTATCAGGGAATCGCGATCGCGAGTCGCCTGTCGTCACCAGCCCACCACCCACGCGAGCCACAACGGGAGACATGCGAAGAGGAGCTGCGGCTTCCTCCGAACACGCACACGTGCCGTCGCCGCCTTCGTCTTCTGCCTGGAGGGCAGGTCACTCTTCTACTGACTGCAACAACTTCGCATCATACAGAGAGACCAACCATGTTTCTCCGAATATCTTGAATCATGATCCTTATGACTTCATCTCTACTACTTATAAGAAGTACATTTTTTCATTTGACTATTTTCCTGACTTGGGAGGTAAGGTATGTTTTATCCACTAGAGTTGCTAAAATTGGAAGCATATCTGCAGTTTTTTCTTTCTAAACCGGCATTTGTTGGCCCTTTTTTGCCACTGTTATTCTTACAAGTGGTAGCCTACGTATCATTATTACTACGAACTTAGAGGATATTTGTTATATTGTCAAAATTTTAGAATGTTGAGCCCTTAAAGAAATGTGTAGTACTCAACTAACTGTTCCAAGTTGTCATATTAATGCTTTTGTCCAGTGATTAACAAGTATAATTACGCAATTTATCAATGTAATTTTTATTTGGTTGACATGTTCTATTTTCATAATAAAGTAAGTCACTTTTCTTGCTTCCAGACATTACAACACTTGTGGTGTAATAGTAGAATCGGATGGTCCAACTAGCATTTTTTTGTCTTGTTTCACAGCTGATTCTATGGAGTCAAGACATCTCTACACTTCTCTATGTGACAATGGCTTCCTCTTTTCAACAAACCATAGAGGTCTCTTCCTACTATTGTGTGGTTGACACTCAATTGTAACAATAATTCTTGACTGGAGTTTGTTGGCTGAAACGGTTCCTTAGCTTGTCCTAAGTGACATTTTCATGTGTGATTATACTTGCATAAATGTGTGCATATGGAGAATCATGATGAATCTTCTAAATAATTTTGAGTTTTATACATTGGAAAAAGTGGGTGGTCTTTTAATACAAGAGACATGTTGATTAAGGAGAAACGATATTTCAAATTATTTGTATGAGTTGGGAATAAGAGATTGTGTACTTTATAGGGAAATTTCAAATTTATGAATAAATTGTCTTGTATTAAGTATAGTATAATGTGTTAATCCAAATAGACGCGTGTTGCACGTGCACACTTATTAGTTCAAATAGACGTGCGTTGCACGTGCATATTTACTAGTGTGAACAAAACAGGCAAACAAGCTCACGTCTTCAGGAAAACATCGATAAAAATTGGAAAATACGGGTTTGGTTCTCTTGAATATGATATTTATCTAGTTATATATCATATTTAAGTAAGATACAATGAAACATGAAACTTGCAGGTTTCTTGAGCCCTTGGGTATTTTTATTGACAACAATAATATCTAGATTCAAGTGATGAGACTGACACCAGAAACATTGAACAAGAAGGGAGATAGCTCCATCACAAAACTGTCTACCCTTTTAACTTATTCACATCATTCACCCAAAATTTCAGAATTCTCAAAAAGCAGTAACAAGATATTAGACAAGAGCATTATTCAATTCATGCTTGTTATTTCTGTCTACGTTTTGGAGGAAAAACTACACGGTAGCATCATAACTAATAATGTGATGCCAAACTTTGATGTACAGCCATGTCAGTGAAGGATTAAATGAAGAGGTTCAAGGGTGAGCCAATGGACGATGTGGAATAAAGCCTACCGTTTTCAAAAGAAATTTGTCGTGTGATGTTTTGTCATCCCAAAGCAACACGATAACACGAACTCCCTCTTGAACCTTGCTTTTCAAAATCTCTCCAATGGTTCGTGGGACTCCATTGGGCAAAGGTTTTGTCGATTCCCGTAGAAGATTGATAGGGTGATATAATGACCAGCCAATAAGGTAAATAAGGTGATGAGCCTCGACAATTGCATGGCAAATGTCTTCCCAGCATTTATTTTGTTCATATGTCCTCCCACCTTCAATTTCAATGTTAGGACGAAAATCATCAGGAACATGGGCATCTTGATATAGACTGACCCTACCACCCTTGCGAAGAGGAAAATAAGCATTTGGTACACCAATATTCTCAGTACCACCGGCACCAACTCCGTCCTTGTACAGCGGATTCTGATCAAATGGCTTATACTGGATAGACAAATTGAGTTCAGGAGATATCTTCGGGCTATTGTAGTGACCAGAGATTGGAAACCAGCCACTGACAACATCCCCTTCTGTGATCTGTTCAACTGGTACTGAAGCAACACCTATAAGCTCAGCCCCAAAGACATCATCGTCCTTTACATGAAACTCGAGTCTGCTAACTGAGTGGGCAACCTGAACATAGAAGTGTTCATCCCATTTAGGATTCTCCGAGTTGTTAATGACTCGAGTTTGTGCCACCGTTGCACCTGAGAGGCAAACCGAAACATATGGATCACTAGTAATGATCTTCCTCACGTCTGGTTTTGGATTAGAATTCCCGCAGTTGGACCTGCAAGCACCATAGCCAGTGAAGCATTTCCGGATCCTTTCGGTCATGAGATCCATATTGGGAAGACATTTTGCTTCCACTATCTGTATGTCCAAGTCTCCATGTAGGAGCATACTAGTCCCGGTTTCAGCAGAATGTTTCCCCATTGTATGAGGGATGAGAAAAAACAGACCACAATAAGGTGCATAAGCTAAGCTTTCATTTATCCTGGAGAACCATCCTTTGCAATTCAAATCACATTAATGGATTATCCAAATGGTACCTGGAGAGTGAAATGTAGTTTTGATAAAGGTACTTCACTTCATACGAAAGCATGAAAAAATGATCACATGAGATTCTATAATGTTTACAGTAATGTTTCGGAATCCCTTGTTTGGGCAACGGTACTCCATTTCATCTAGTAATATTCTAGATCTAGCCTGGGCCTTGTATTGAATGTGGCTACAGGACAATGGGATTGCTCCAATTACAAAATTTACACGGCATAAAAGGCATGGTTACACATGGACAAGATGAGTAAGATGGAGCGATTCATTTAAAAGAAGGAATCGATTCTTTTACGCGCCTGTAATAAATTATTGCAATTCACATGCCCCTCAACAAGAACAAGCAGAAGAGACAGAGACATTACCTCACCGGAGAGGCAGAAGACGCGCCCGATAGAGAGAGGGAGAGGCGCGCGCGTGTGGTCCGCGCGCGGGAAGAGAAGAGGATGAGACGGCCATGCCGGGGGCTGAAGTTGCTAATTAATGTGTCGTCGGCCATTTTGCGTGGGAGAGAGATCAGACGAGAACAGGTCCAACCCCCGTCAAGTTAGGGACGCCCTATTTAGGATAGGAAACGGGGAAAATTAAGAAACCAAGGTTACTTTTTTCGGATGTCGATCGCGCGGTCGCGGACATCGAGCCGGGCGTCCGTGATTGCCCGCATCACTGGTAAAGCCGTGCCCGGCAGAGAGGCAGGCGTGAGCTCGGGTGTCGTGGTTCTCGAGGATGGAGGCCGCCCCATCGGGGCCAATGCAAGCGGCGACAACTCTCTACTGTTTGGCGGCGGCGGAGGTGGACGCAGCGAGTGAGCGGAAATGGGGGAATAGGTAGAGGGAGACCAGGGTTTTTCTTGCAGGTGCGGCAGATGGTGCTGGAGATGGCCGGAAGCGGCAGATCGTGGCGGCGGCGTGGTAAGGACCAAGGAGAGAGAGGTGGGAGGAGATTTTTTTTTTTGAGATAGAGAGAGGTGGGAGGAGATGGAGAGGCCAAGGAGGTGTTTGGTTCCAAGGACTTTTTTATGTTGGGACTAGAAAAAGTCCCTAGCAAACCAAGCAGGGTGGAACTTTTTGAGACCTTTTGCTAAAAGTCTTTAGAATCATCTTCTTGAGAGTCTTTTTCAAAAAGTCCTAGGGACTAGAAAAAGTCCTAGGACTAGAAAACCAAACACCACCCAAGTGTTTTGCTGGCATGAATGGGCTCGACGACTTAGCATCTCCAAGGGCCGCGCAGGGCCAAAAAAGGGGTTTAGAGCATGTCTAGTAGTACCTCTAAACCCTCAAACCCTCAAAAATAACCGCTTTTTTCTGAGTTGAAAAAAATGCAAAACTAGAACCCCTAAATCCTCACCCTAAAAAAAGTAAGGGTCCAACCCTCAAACCCAATTTCAACTTCTAGAAGCAAGGGTTGGAGAGGGGCACTCGACCCCAACCCGCACTCCCTTCCCCCGTCGCGCGGGAGGGAAAAATCCCGTCCCCAACCTCCCGCCTCCTCCCTCCCAAGCCGCCGGCCGCCGCCGGCCGCCAATCCGGCC
>NC_041389.1:381883444-381890909 GCF_002162155.2 Triticum dicoccoides | reverse complement strand
GCCGCGCCAGAGGCCAGGCGGGCCAGAGGCAGCCG
Organism: Triticum dicoccoides; assembly: GCF_002162155.2. NCBI lineage: Eukaryota > Viridiplantae > Streptophyta > Magnoliopsida > Poales > Poaceae > Triticum > Triticum dicoccoides. Next base: position 381,890,874 of record NC_041389.1, on the reverse strand, counting down.
CGCCGCCCCGAGCTCCCCGCAGGTATGCCTCCTTTTCTTTCTTTTTGTTTCATTTTTTTTACTTTCTGATTCATTGTTGGCACTCACAATTTATTGTTTGTTGTATTGTGTAGATGGAGGTGAACAACGACGACATGGACTCGTTGTTCGATTCGTCGGGTTGGTCGTCATCCGGCGATTCGGACATCGACGAGTTGTTGCAAGACGATGACGTCTCGATGATGAGCCTCCTCGTCGACGTGCAAGCGTTTGAAGACAGCGTGAAGCTTATGGATCAGAGGAGAGGGTCGAAGATGGGGCGACTCACCATCTACCGGAACCGCGCTCTCGGACACGAGCATTTGATGCAAGACTACTTCGCGGAGGTACCTACATACCCTCCTCGTCTCTTTCGCAGAAGGTACCGAATGTGTCGTAGTTTGTTTGTGAAGATTGTCATCGATTGTGAGGCCGCCTCCTATTACTTTAAACGTCGCAGAAACGCCGCCGGTATCATGGGGTTTAGTGCATATCAAAAGATATCGGCGGCAATGCGGGTACTCGCTTATGGCATACCCGTGGATTATACCAACCAGTATCTTCGCATTGGGCAAGATACAACCACGGAGTCCGTCTGTAGGTTTGCCAAGTTGGTCATCCGGTTGTATGGTGAGCAGTATCTTCGGGCACCAAACGAGGAAGATACAAAGAGATTAATGGAAATGAATGAAAAAAGGGGATGACCGGGGATGCTTGGTAGTCTTGATTGCATGCATTGGAGGTGAAATTTTTTCCCAAAGGCATGGCACGGAATGTATTGCGGTAAAAGCCGTGATGCTACCATTGTGCTTGAGGCCGTAGCATCAGAGGACACATGGATTTGGCATGCATTCTTTGGGTTGCCGGGAACACTCAATGATATCAATGTCCTCAATAGATCTCATTTGTTCAAAAGATTAATTTCTGGGGATGCTCTAGCTTGCAACTACAAAATCATGGACAATGAGTACTCAATGGGATACTATCTCACCGATGGCATCTATCCCGAATGGGCAACTCTTGTGAAGTCCATCAAGGAGAAAAATGGGGTGCCCTTAACAAGAAAAGAGGCTCATTTCACCAAGGCACAAGAGGCAGCCCGCAAGGATATTGAGAGAGCTTTCGGTGTTTTGCAAGCAAGGTTTGCCATAGTTCGGGGTCCAGCTCGGTTTTGGGACAAAAAAAACTTGGTGAACATCATGAAATGTTGTGTGATTCTACACAACATGATCCTAGAGGATGAGAGAGGGTCAAACCTCCCTTGTTTCTATGACAATGTTGGTACCCGTGTGCAACCGGAAAGAAACCCTTCTCGCATACACGCTTTTCTTCAAGCACATCGTGAGATTGAGGATGCAACCACTCATGGTCAGCTCCGGGATGATCTAGTAGAGCACCACTGGCAGTTGGATGGGCGGCGCATTGGGCCATGATGTATCTTTGTTTTAATTTTCTATGTCCTATTTGATTCAAACAATTATTGTAATTTGCTCAAACATTGTTGTAATAATTTGAATGATTATTGTTTTATTCGGTGGTGTAATAATAACTAGAATGATTATTGTTTTATGTTAAATGTGATGGAATTTGTGATATGTCATATGATGAAATGTGATGGAATTTGTGATATATGAAATGACAGTTTTAAAGGTTGGGGTTGAGGCAAAGACTAGAACCCTCAAATCCAACCCTTAAAGCAGTTTAAGGGTTGGGTTTGAGGGTTCTAGTCTTTGCCCCTGTTTTCCAATCCTTAAATGTGTCAAAAACTGGCACTTCTCAACCCTTAAAACTACTTTAAGGGTTTGAGGGTTTGAGGGTTCTACTAGACATGCTCTTAGAGCATCTCCAACAGTCGTCGAACGCTAAAAACTACTTTGCCGCATGCCCATCGTCTGGTTTGGCGCGGCACGCAGCGCTGGCTCCAGCGGCCGCGCTAAAACGCAGCGCGTGCGCAGCTCCAGCAGGCACGCTAAAATGCAGCGCGCGTGGTCATGCTACAACATTTTTTTATGAAAACTTTGCATAGATAAAATACGATACATAGTTCTAGCATAGATAAAATACGATACATAGTTCATAGCACAGATAAAAAAAGCATACACAAGTATTTTACATCGTTCGAAAGCATAGATAGATAGAACTACGGTGCAACTAGATAGAAACTACGGTGCAATGAGACAAACTACGGTGACTCCCAGCCGCCATCATCATCCTCGGTGGTGTTGTCTGAGGTATTGAGCCATATGTCTTCCCAATGCAGATCGTTGGGGGAGAAGATCGACTACCCGCCGTTCTCAACAATATCACACTGCGATATCTCCAGTGCCTTGCGCCGATGCCTGTCGGCACGCTCCGCGCGGCGCCTTGCCGTCCTCTCTGCCCAGAACTCGTTCTCGGCGACGACGTCCTCCGGGTGGCGACGGCGCCACTCTGCCATTGCTTGCTCGTCCTCCTCGGCGATGAGGAGGCGGCGCTGCTGCCGCACGTGGTCCGTACGGTCCTAGTCGGTGATGAGACGCGGCGGAGGGGCGAAGCACTGCGCCTGCTCGCGTGTGAAGATGTCGCGGAAGTTCATCTGCGACCGGGGCCTGTCCAAGCGCCACGCCGCCGTGTCGTACGCGCGGGTCGCCTCGTGCATGCTCTGGAACAAGCCGAGGCCGAGCCGGACATCGCCGGATCGGATCTCAGTGGACTACCGGCTATTGGGGCGCTCGCGAACGCCGCGGTAGCCCGAAGAACCCCGGCGGCGCGGCGGCATGGTGGCGCGGTGCTGGCGGGGAAAGCGGCAAAGCGGCGAGAAAAAGCGGCGAGGTGGCAAGGAGGAGGGCACGTGGCAGTGTGCAGCGCGCGGGATTTTATAGGCGCGCGCGAAGCGGCGTGCCAAATCTACCGCGCCGACTGCCGCTTTCTCCCCCGCGCGGTAGTTTCCCGCCACCGCTGGAGCGCACGAAATCGGGCGGCGCGCGCTAAAACACAATTTTTTAGGCGCTAGAATACGTTTGCTCCAACAAGCGCTCTAAAATATGCTGCGCACGAGTCCAGCATTCCCAATCAAGAGATCCCATCTGCAGCAGCCCAGAGTTTGCAACGTGCACGACCGAACACACTAAATATGCTGCGCGCAATGCCTTTTTAATACGCACGCTGCATTAGTCATAACGCGCGCTTTTTGTGCGGCTGCTAGAGACTCCAAATCGGGTGCGCGCGTGCTAAAAGCAGTTTTTGTACCGCGCGTCGCTTATATAGCACTTCTATTGGAGATGCTCTTGGTAAGATTTTTTTAAAAAAGACCGTGTCCCTTGTGGCTTCGGTTCATTAAAAAGGTATAGGAGTTTCATTAAAAAAGGTAGGAGTAGAAGAGAGCTCATAAGACAGGGCATTTCGATCAACCTGATTATCCACATCACGAACAAGCGACTCCGGTTTCACCACGAACAACCTATCTAGACCCCTTCGAACAAACGATAGACGAGAACCTTATGGCTTGACAGCTAGCTGGCCAAACACGTCGAGGACCAGAGAGCTTCGGCTTCGGCCACGAGCCTAGCAGGAGAAAGGGAAGCATTCCTTGCACCAACATGGCTTGACTTGTTCATCACATGGCATCATTGTCGCCACATCGCCCCTTAATGCCACAACTCCAATTTCAAGCTTAGGGCGTGTCGAATGGCCAACAACGAATGACATGTCACAACCTTGCTTTGCTTGTCACCGCCATCAATTACCACACGAGTGATAACAACACCGAATGCAAGACAACAGTTCCGACATTCCCACCCGCACCACAGTCCAGCAACCCGTGAACTGTGATGTTGTGTGCGTCCATACTCGAGAGGGCGCAAAAGGGATTGATGACCTTCAAGACAAGCCCACAAGGGGGAAGTGACGTGGAAAAAATGACCTCATCCGAGCCATACGGAGTCTTAGTTTTTTGCCCGAAGGTCATGATTCGAGGGTGGATGGCAAGCAGGAGCTCCACAGCAGCCCCTCCAAGGGGGGAAGTGAAGCCCACGAGCAGCATGCTCCTTTCCTCCACACAACACATGTGTCCATACACTTACTGATTTTTATCTTACAATATGACTTGCTCCTCCACAGGTGGAAAACAACCCAGTGAAACATGTATCCAGCTTCCAAGATTCTAGCTCTTGAGGTAGAGAATTTTCAAAGAATGACAAGCCAGCAACTTCCATCCCTGCAGGAAGATCCAGGGCGTAGAACCAAGCCTTCTGCCACGCCTTGATCACCTTAGGCATGGGAAAGTCAAAGTAGTCCGAATTTGGGCGAGTCCGGATGATAACACCTCTGCAGTCTGACACAATGTTGCCATCTCTCCAAAGCTCCACCCCAAAGGAGTAGCGTCAAAGCCCGAAATGCATGGGGGTTCCTAGGAAGCATCCGCATATGGTGATAAAGCAATCTATATGTAACTGATAGCCGTAGACGCAGAAGAGCCTGCGGACAAAGTTGTGCAGAGGTAACGAGAGGCCTCAACAAAGAAACAAAGTATGAATAACTCTATATGAGGGATTTGGAGCTAGAACAACTTCCCCCTTCCTTGCGGTTGCCCACATAAGCTTGTTTCTGGGAGGAAGAAATCTTTGTCTCAAAAAATCTTTGAGGTGGAGATGCGTTGTTGTCGAGGAGGACCACTTCCCCGCGTCCTTACTGACGACTAGTACTCCCGTGACCGCATTGGGAGCATCGCCTACGGTGCTCCTCCTTGCCGCGTCGTTGTGCTCTATGGGTCCAGCATTCGGGGTGACGCTCCCCATCGTATCAGTTGAGCAAAGTGCTACTTGTGAGTTGTGTCGGGATTTTCCCCGAAGATGAGGGGAGATGCAGACAGTAGATATAAGTATTTCCCTCCACTACAAAAAAATACACTTCCGTGATGATACGTGTTTGTCACAGTAGGTCGCGTTTTTTGTCATGCATGTACATCCATGACAAATTTATGACAGAATCAAGATAGTCATACCTGTGCTGTCGTAGAAGTGTTCCATGACATTAACCAAATTATCATCACGGACGTGTCCACTTCCATGATGATAAATCGCGCATCACAGAAGTGCTCTCGTCAAGGGTGACCGACACGTGGCATCCACCATAACGGAACACCGTTAAGCTATTGGGTCGGGTTTTGGATCCGACAACCCGTTAACAGCTCCGACCAATGGGAATTTTCCACGTGTAAAATCATCATTGGCTGGAGGAGACACGTGTCAGGTCCGCGCTGGCACAGGTGTCACTCATCCAATGGGCGAGACGCGCCTATGATATGTTGACACATGGACCGGCCCATCAAGTTTAAATGGGCTGACCCAACTAAAGGCCCACAAGATTTTGCGGACCATAATGGGCCGGCCCAGCTAAAGGCCCATGAGATTTTGCAAGCCATAATGGGCTGGCCCAGCTAACGGCCCACAAGATTTCGTGGGCCATAATGGGCTGGCACAGGTAAAGGCCCACAAGATTTTTGTTTGCCATAATGGGCCGACCCAGGTAAAGGCCCACAAGATTCTTGCGGATCATAATGGGCCGGCCCGACTAAAGGCCCACGAGATTTCGCCGACATTAACGGGTCGGCCCAGCTGTAGGCCCACAAGAATTTGAGGGCCCTAGTAGGTCGGCCCATTAACTGGCTGCCATGTTTTGGGCCAAACGCCGGCATTTGATCCGGTCCATTAATGGTCTGCCACGTTCCGGGCCTAATAGTGGCCCATATGAGATCCGGCCCGTTAAAAGCCTACCACGTTCTGGGCCAAATTACGGCCCAGATCAGGTACGGCCCTTTAAGAGGCTATGGGCTCAATTATGGCCCATATCAGATTTGGCCCGTCAACTGGACACTATGCTTTTGGGCCCACTTGCTAGAGGCCCACTTAGTAATTCGGCCTGACATTAGTTTTGGCCTCTTAAGGACCTGTTTAACATTTCGGCCCTATATTAATTTCGGCATGTTAAATGCCCGTCATATAGTTGGGCCTAACTACGGCCCGGTTTGCATCCGGCCTGCTCGCAGCCGATATCTGATTGGGCCAAACAAGGACCAAGACAATTTTGTCCTGTTAAAAGCCCGTGATTTGATTCGCACAATCATGGGCCGAGGTTCATTTCGGACTGCTGCCAGCCTGTTAACTGTTCGGCACGTTTCAGGCCCAACCTACATCGTGATTGCATGACGGCCCGATTATGTACCGTAATTTTATGGTTTGGCTGGTTTACTGCGAAGACAGTAAAATAACTGCAGCATCATGAATAAGAAAAACCTAGACTATACAATAAAGAAATTACAGCATATTACATCCACTGAGCATCAAAGTTAGCCACTATGATAATAAAGCACAAGCAGACAGCAGATTACATACACTGGGCATCAAAGATCGCCACCAGTGCAAATAAACACGCCGACAAAACAATATACAAAACCAACAGCACTTCAATAGAGTTCAAGAAAGGTTAGCCCTGCTGGGGAGCTGCAGCGCAAGCAGCTGAGCAAGATGATGAGACTGCGCTTGTTCAACACTTAAATCTTCCTCACTCTGAAAGATAAACAAGCAGACAGATGACAGGTTTTGCACATAAAAGTATCAGTGCTGACAATTCATTACATTTCTTACTCACGAATAAAGTGACACAGTTTAAAATTGCATTAACACAATATGGTATTGTTTAGGTCAAGACATGGCCGGAAATGACATTGTGAAGGAGTTGGCAGCTTCACGACACCACTGGATTACAGATCAAGAACTCATAAGTATCAATGGTTAGTGTGCTGTCAATTTATCCCATCTCAGATTGGCAAATAAAGAGACGGTTTAAATAATACTCCCTCCGTCCGGAATTACTTGTCATCAAAATGGATGTGTCTAGAACTAAAATACATCTAGATACATCCATTTCAATGACAAGTATTTTCGGACGGAGGGAGTAGTAGAATGATATGACATTGTTCATAGTTAAGACATTGCAGAATATGACATTGTGCTATAGTGGGTAGGTTCACCATACCACTGGATTACGGATGAAGAACAGAAGCATACATGCAGTGCAAAAGAAGATCACTTGCTCTGTATACTTTAATTTACATGGTATGAATAAGGAACTTGGTTGTACAACTGAAAACTTAAATTGAGAAAGGACAAACTTTTGTTTATGAACTACTCCCTCCGTTCTAAAATAGATGACCCAACTTTATACTAACTTCAGTACAAAGTTGGTTCATCTATTTTGGAACGGAGGGAGTACATAATAAACTTTAAACATGCAATTTGATGCAAACACAAAAAATAAACAGCTGTTGCAGTCATGCCTAACCAAATATATACAACAAAGTTTGAAGGCTTGAGATGGACAAACTTACATTATTGGTGAAGACAGGCTCTATAAAGGCCTTGTCCATGTTGATG
>NC_041389.1:381874148-381883162 GCF_002162155.2 Triticum dicoccoides | reverse complement strand
CAGAATCTTCTTCATAAGCATTGCCTTTATTCTACATTTTGTTAAGAGTAAATATAGATGTGATAATATACAAAAAAATGGAGAATATTTAAGATAAGATGAAGAGTGATGCTACATAACCAAGTAGCTATAAATGTAAGTGCAGCGATACAGGCAAAAGGTACAGCCAAGAGCAATGCACAGCTAAACTTATTCAGTACCAACCTTATGGTAAGAGTAAATATAGATCTGATGTGTAGAAAATGGAGGGCAAAGGAAAATAAGCTGCAGAGTGATGGTACATGAACAACTACCTGTCATTATAAGTACACTAATAAAGGACATCATGTACTTACAAGAACAATGCAGAGCTAAAAAAACATTGACATTGGATACTAAAGAATTTGGAGCGAACAATTGATAAGCAAGCTATCATGCATACTGCTGTCACATAATGAACCAGGTATGTATGCAAGTACAATGATATAGGACAACATGTACTAACAAGAGCAAAGCAGCGGGCAGCATATTTGTGATATCTTGTCGTTCTTTTCAAACCGGAATTCTTCTTCGAGCAGATTTCCTGCAAACAAGATTCGTAAGGCACATGCGGAAAAGTAGAAGTTCAAATTGTCATGTGATTTCATAGACAATACCTCATCCTGGTAACGAGGCCATTGCATAACAATGTTTTCCATTCAATGTCTTCTAAATTTAGCATAGGAGACTTCACCGGAAATTCGTTTATAGATTTGCCACCAAAGTGTGATTTCCTCAGGTAACACCCATACTGTTGCAATGCTTCCTTGAAAAGCACAAGGAAGCTTTCCTCGTCATGTCTATCCAGATTGACCCTCGCCTAGTTACAACAATGTAATGTAAATCATTGATGTGTTCAATCAGCAGAAAACAGGAAAATAATAACCATGAATAATAGCACTTGCACGTAAGTTGGACAGGAAGATGTGAAAATGGTGTTTGTCTTCACAATAATCTTCCCATGATGGGAATATATGCACGTAGTCCCTAACAACATTGAAAGCATTGTCTTTTAAACTGGGAATAAATGGAATGGGGTTCCAATCTGCAGGAATTGGTCGTCTCTGTAGTTGGGATAGGTCTTCGGCCGGTGGACTTCCTGTACTTTTTGCTGGAGTGGGATTTTTATGTGGTACAGCTGGTGCTATGGCAAATGAAATCGGTATACCTTTTGCTAGAGTGCAGGTCCTGTGTGGTGGGGCTAGTGGTGTGGCCAGTGAAGTATGGGTACAGTCTGCTGGAGTCGGTCCTACGTTTTGTGTCACAGCTCTATCGAACATGGTAAAGAAGAGCAAGCAGATTTTGGATAATAAAATGCTGGTTGCGCAGTGCCCACACATGATGAACCAGAGCGCATTAAGAATGCAACTCCCAGCTGTCTCTCGATCATTTCAGGCGGTTGGATGAAGATCCTACATCTCCTAACCCTTCTTCTTCCTCGTCTGTGATTCTTCCCATACAAAACACCGCACGGGCCGCCGGCGGACCACCGGCCCCCGCTGCCTGTGTTCCTCCGCCACCCCCAGCCCCACCCGCGTCGAGTTTTATTCGTTCGGCGAGGCCCCACAACCACCCGAGCCCCTTGGATCGCACCGGCGAACTCCGGCGAGCTCTGAAAAATCGACTGACCCAATTTTGAAATTTAGTCTACTGTGATTTAACTAGTGTGGAATATAAAAGGGGAAAACCATAAGCATTGGGAGTATAGTGTTGAGCGTGCCATGGCGGATCTGGAGGTGCAAACCGGACAAAGGCAACTTCGCAACCAAGACAAGAAATCAGACTAAAGCAGTGGCGATCTATTTTCTTGTTGTGATAAATAAGCTGAGCATATACGAAAGAGTATCGCCCGGTGCCGTGTACGCATCTGGTGAGAATTTGACGGTGCTGCGGTAGCGATGGCTGTCGGCGGCGTGGAAGCAGATCTAGGAGGGTAGACGGTGGCGGCGGGGCGCGGTGGACGAGACAATCATAGGAGCGGCGCCGGCAAGGTGGACGACGGCGGGGATGAAGCGAGAGGACGGGATGCAAGGATCCCGGTCCGAAGGCATGGATGAGAGAGGTCGATCTCTTGTAATGGACGACGGCGTCAGGGTATCTGCTCCGGCATGGTGGAGGAGGACGGTGGTGGATGGGGTGGCGGACGGTGGCGGACGGAGTAGGGTGGGGTGGAGAGGGTGTTTTGGCGCCCATGGAGTACGAATGGGGAAAAGGGAGGTAGAGAGGAAGGGGGGAACCATGTAGTCACGGCGCGCTTGTCTCAAATGTGAGTAAATTTACAAACTTAGCCCCCGTTTCAATTTTCTACTACATCACAGCAACATTAGTCGGTTGGTGATAGGACGGTAATCTCGCATACACTGAATATTTGCCGACGAGAGTTTGTTTTTGGCGCCCACCGTGTATGAATATGAATCGGGGAGGGAGTCGATTTCGGCCGAGGGCACACTATGTTTTGGCGCCCACCGTGTATGAATCCGGGTGAGAGGCGGTTACAACACGTTTGGGTGAAATTACAAACCTACCCCTATCGAAACCTATAGAAATCCAGCAGATAGGCTTTGCGCGGCAGGGATAGGCAGTAGTGATTTCCATCTCGCAGGTTTTGGTTTCGGGCGGTTACTGCGACTTTCCCCGCTTCGTTCAAATTTTGCACAGTGCACGTTTACCGTGCCAACTCAATTTGAATCCCGTTTGTATTCTACTATTTTTTTTGGGCGGGATCCATTTTCAATTGGAATTACATTCTATATACATCATTTTTTTTACATATATACTTTCAAAAGCACAACAAAGAATTCTGCTCCTTTATATGTATAATATGATTTACAAATACAACGATCTCGAAATCTTAAGGTTGAATTCGATTTTTTTTAACCAAATTATGTTCTACTAAAATGTATGGATCAGTAATATCTACATATTAAATAACATAGATGTGCGTGAATTCATATGAGTATGCATGTTTGATAGATCAATTTTGGTTCGAGTATGGATTACATGTATCATCATCTCGAATTCAAATATTTGAATCCCTTTTTGTTCACTCCTTTCACGCCCATCTCTCTCGCATGCATGCTCCTTCAGGTAGCCATCACTCTCTTTTCTCCAGCTCACCCGCACGCTCACTTCATGTTTCTCCTATCCTCGCAAACATGGTCTCTCGACGTCTCCCTTGAGAAGTATCACACTCTCCCTATCATTATACATTACACGGTTTTCATCATCTCTCACGTCTCTACTGTTCTCTGGTATCACTCGGTACCTAAGCTTTCTTTTTCACCGCCACACACACAGTCTCCACTCGTCTTTCACTTTGTCTTTCTCTCTCTGGGATTCTCTCACACACCCTATATGTCTCTACATATGACTCATACCACTAAAATTACTCTCTCTCTCTCTCTCCTATAGACACAACATTTGTTGCGATCTCCTTTTTGTTTCCATCCCAGACTGACACTGATCAGACAACCCCGGCTACCGTCTCCTCTCTCTCTCACACACACAGACACACACACACAACTCCTGCTTCCACCCCCCTTCCCGACTACCGTCTCTCTCTCACACACAAAACTCTCACTTTTGCACCCCGACTCGTATTTCTCTCACAAGCATTTATCGACTAGCTAGCCTCTAGATAGGTTTATACACCCGCACACTCATGCTTCCACCATCGCATACATGTCTCTCTCTCGCTCCTTGCATCTATGTAGCTTTTTCTTCCCTTCTTGAGACACGCCCTCTTGATCGTGCACACACACACTATCACCTCATTTTAAGCTGATACCTATCGCACACACACTACTTGTGTCTTTGTCACACATGCACTCCGTCCTCCTCCACTCTCCCTCTCTCTCACACACACATGGGCTTTTTGCAACAACTAGCAAGATGCCATGCGTTGCACGGAACATAAAGATGCATTTGTATGAGTAGTTTATCTTGTGGGGGAAAAGGATGAACGAGGGAAGACCTTATTTGCAAATATGGACAGGGGTGTGGGTATATTTTTGCAAAATTGCTATAGTTTCCTTCCTATCCATCAGATATAGATCGGACAACCTATATTGCAGGATGGCAGGCACATGATCATCACCGACAATGCTTTTTATAAGAGTAGGGATAAAAAATAGAGTTGGTGATGATGGTGGGCCTGCCATCCTGCAATGTAGGTCATCAGATTTATATCTGACGGATAGGAAGGAAAATATGGCAATTTACCCACACTCTTCACCACATTTGCAGATAAGGCCTTCCCTCGTTCATCCTTTTCTCCCACGAGATTTTGATGTTCCGTGCAACGCACGGGCATCTTGCTAGTAAGAGTAGAAATTAGACATATACCACTTCTCGAATCTTGAAACCAACAACATGCCTCCCTTATCTCATCAAAACCGCCAAAGGAATATATTTTGAGTGAAACATAACATAATATATTTTGAACGACTTGGAGCGCGGTGGCTCGCCAGTTGCCAGTAGCCATGTTTAAAATATCTTTTTTTAGCGGGGTTAAGAGTTCCAATTTTAAATGGCACGTTATAAGTAGTAAGTAGTTTTTAGAACGATTGGTATGGAGCAAAAATGGAATTCATAGTACTACGTACCTCCTTGGCGTATGGTTGTATGGGTTTATGTTACGAGATGTTGAACCTGGTAGTTCTAGGGCAAATACTATGGTTTAGATTTAGATGTCGGTTTTCAGTAATCGGAAGGGGAAACCCTTCTTTGATTAAAAAAACTACTACCTCCATTCTGGTTTACTAGTCCCCATCATACTTTGGGTCAAAGTTTGTCCACGAATTTTACTTGTAAAATGTGAATGGAAAACGAGATTTTGTTATACCCAAACAAAAAAGGACTGGAGGGACTCTGACATGGACACGACCTCTCATAGCGCAGGCATTGAACTGACGCGCCGACCAAGAGGGCCGCACTCGCTGCAGGCCCGGCTGAGCACGCCTCCTCGCCGCGTGCAACCAGCTAAAGACTGCCCCGCCTGCCTTCATTGAATCCGTGCGTGTGCCGGCAACACGTCCTTCCGCGAGCCGGCAGGCATTTTAGAACACAAAAAATGACTAAAATATAATTAATTTACGCATGGTCTTGACTTGTTGTGCTCGCACTGGTAGCAGGAACTAGTAGAGGTTTTTCTTTATTTATAACTCTCCTCACATTTTTTTGGCTTTGAAGTGAATCATGGTTGTGGACATTATGTATGAATGTGCAGATATCTGTGAACATGAGTTTGATGTGGAAGTTGGACTTGGAATGTCGGGCTTGCGCGTGAACTATACCATGTCCAATGCTTCGTCTGTTATTGTTTGGAAAGTAATTGCTGTTATTACATGACCCAAAAAAACATTTTGTGCCACATCAGTAGATGCACAGACATCACAACAGGCATGCTGACTGGATAAACATTTGAACCTAGCTATTATGAAGGAAATTTTGTATTGACAACAGTTTTAGATAGCAGGAGATGCCTAGCCTACTCTGCCTCTGCTAGCTTATTTCTGGCTTCTTCCATCTCTTCTTTGGCTTGGGTGAAGAGAGCATCTGATTGCTCTTTTCGCTTCTTCAGGAAGTCAGCTACATTCTCAAGGGCTGTTGCACGCTTTCTTTCAGCCTTTACTAATGCCACAAGGACATGAACAGCTGACGACTCCACCTGGCTTGTGTGTAATCCAGCATCATCTGGGAATTTGCACCTTGTGTCTAATCCAACATCATTAGGGAACTGGCACCTTGTGTGTAATCCAGCCTCATTTTGGAAACATGATCTCGAGGTTGACCATACTTCCCTCCTCGCAGGAACTGCATCCTGACATGAAGTTACTTCTTTTTTAGATCAATACTCAGAGAAACCTAGATCCATTTAGTAGAAGCCAGATAAATAGAACTCGGAGAAGTGAATTCAAAAGGAAAAGAAATATAAAAACAGACTACATGGTGAGAACACCCACTTCCTACATCAAGTTAAAAACGAATGCATTAGGATGATTAAGACTCTTCTTATTACACATCGAAGAACACCACGCTTAAGAGAAACAGAAACTACAACATATACACATCGAAGAACACGAGGCTAAACAAAAGTAATTGAAAGGGTGTTACTTACCAAAGCTCGTTTTACAGGTTCGGTGCAGCTCCTCTTTAACTTGCCACGCTCCTTGAAGATGTCCCGAATATCCCGTGTTTGGTCTTCATTGCTCCTCTGCATGTTCACACTCGTGGTTTCAAAATCTCAACATGGCAAGAAAAATACTACTAGTAATACTCGCGCATCTTGTGGGCAACATTAAAGCACTCGTTTGCCATGTTAGAGCATCTCCAACAGAATCGCAACGCGCAGCGCTTTAAAAAAGCGTTTACAGTGCTGAGATCGAGAAGTAGATACTAGAGAGTAGAGGATAGTTCTCAGCATAGATAGATACAAAAAAGATAACTCAACTACTCCTCGTCGTCCGACTGCTCCTTGGTGATGTCCTCCTCCGACGTCTGACTGTAGGCGTGAAGATACCGATCGTCGTTGGATTCCTAGGGCGACGCTGCTCCTAGCCTCATGTTGAATTGAGCGTCCGCTTTTCGCCTACGCTTGTCCTCGCGATAGGCGGCTCGCTCCGCCCTCCTCTTATCCCTCTCCGCCCTCCTTTGCACGTAGAACTCGCACTCGTTGATGATGTCCTACGGGAAGTGTTGGCGCCACAGCGCAACGGCTTCCTCGTCCATCTCGGCGATGCCGACAAGGTGCTCCCGCCTCCGGTTGTCGCGACGATCCTCATCGGTGCTAAGCGCGGCAGAGGTGCGAGCTCCTGCGCCCGCTCCCGCGTCGGCACGTTGGGGAAGTTCAATGTTCTATGAGACCACCGAAGGCGCCACGCTGCCGTGTCGTACGCGCGGGTGGCCTCGGTGGTAGTGTCAAAATTGCCGAGGCCGAGGCGCATCCCGCGGAACCGGATCTCGGCGGAGAAGCCACTGGAGGGGCGCGCACGGACGCCGCGGTATCCCCAAGTTTCCCGGTGACGCGGCGGCATGGTGGCACGGCGGCGGCGAGGTGAAAAAGAGCGGGGAGGGAGCGGTGGCGAGGCACAGAGCGGTGGGAGGGCGTTGGATTTTATAAAGCGCGTTGGACGCCGCGCGCCAAAACTAGCATACGCCCGATCGCTTTTTCCCGCGCGCGCGCGATCCTTTCCCGACGTCTCTGCTATCTCTACTCCCTTCTCTATGATTATATTTATTTTATATTTAATATTTAATATTTATCTCTACTTCATTTACTGTCTACTTTTTTTTCTCTATACTTTTTTTCTTGCAATATAGGCCGTCTGATTTATATCTGACAGATAGGAAGGAAACAAATGGGAATTTTGCAAAAAGATACCCATACCCCTCTCCAAATTTGCAAATAAGGCCTTCCCTCGTTCATCCTTTTCTCCCACAAGATAAACTACTCATACAAATGCATCTTGATGCGTGCAATGCATGGGCATCTTGCTAGTTGTAAAAACCTTTCCATCATTTGCCACACTGCTGGTTGCAGATGAAAACCTACCCAAGCACAGCGCGATACAGGAGCGACGGACAATTACAAACTGACATTCTGTTGGACAATGGAGGCTATAACCAATTACTTTTACGGGAACAATAGCACCCAGGAAAATTGAAGGCTAGGTATGAACAAAATTGGAACTGCACATGTACTGCTAAGTGTTTCAATACACACATTACCAATCGAGGAGGAGAACGATAGTCGCGGCGGCCTTTGTGAGTCATGGTCGGCAACGGGAGTCAGTTCATTGTCCACGACGGTGGTAGTTCTGCGCTTGGCGTCGGCTTCCGGGAAGCAGATCCGAGACCGTGGAAGACGATGCCGGGGAAGAGGCTCCGTCTACAACGACGACGGTGGACCGGCTCCAGTGCGGCGTACGAGGTCGTCGATGAAGCAGATGCGCTGCGGTGGACGAGTGCACCAATGTAAAGGGGAGGAGCACGAAGGCTGCGGTGCCGTGGAGAAGTCTATTTTGTAGTGGGGATAGAAAATGGGGAGTATTCAGGTGTACTACTCTGGGTGCCGGGGTGGGGCTGGCTGGGTAGGGTGAACCTGAAGTTACGAAAACAGCCCCCTACCAAGCGTCGTACGTAGGCCTGTTCCGAAGGCTATGATGGTAACTTCCCATAGCTCGAATCAGGGTCACGGGAGATTTTCCCGCCGACCTCAAAATTTTGTGACACTGGACTCCCCGTGTGGCGTGTTGAGTGATTCGGCTAAGCAACTAGCGAGTAGTAGTAGTAAACTCTGCATATTAGGTTTGACCGAAGTCAGACTTCCTAAAGTTTGACCAAGTTTATATAAAAATATAAACATTTACCATAACAAATATGTATGATGTGGAAATACATTCAATAATGAATCTAATGGTATTTATTTGTTATTGTATATGTTAATATTTTTCGTTATAAGCTTTCTGAGAGTTTACAAAACTTGACTTTGACCAATGCTAATACGCGGACTTAAATAAAAATGGAGGGAGTACACATTTGTTTTCTTAGTTTGTAGTGAACTAATCATTTGTTGAAATTGTGAAATAAATATATTAGGCTATTTACTTTGAATGTAATGGTCTATACAATTCAATAGTTACAATCATTGTCGAATCCCAAGATGTATACAAGGTCTATAGTACTTCACAACATGCTCAAACTCCAATTTGTGAAATAGATATATTAGGCTATTCCGTATGAAAGATTGTATGTATGTGGACGAGAGAGTAGGAGACAAACCTAACGAGACACACACACACACACACACACACACACACAGAGAGAGAGAGAGAGAGAGAGAGGAAGAAGTTAGGTCTGTGAGAAAGATGGAGACATGTAATATACATGATTTTGTATACGTGGAAGGAGCAGAGACAACATGTTTGATGAGAGAGCTGGAAAAACATGGACGAGAGGGGAAGGATCTCATGGGTTGAGGGATTGACAATTTTGTG
>NC_041389.1:381859813-381873952 GCF_002162155.2 Triticum dicoccoides | reverse complement strand
ATTCTCTAGCGCGGTGTGGTCGCCGCCTTCGATCTGCTCGATGCCCTCTTTGAAGATTGAGGTGTTGTGCATGTTGGGGTGCAAAGAAGCACAAGCGAGAGTGGTCGCCGTATAACCTTGGATGGGGATGAATTGTGTGCTCGGGGGAGTGTGTGTGTGTGTGTGTTGTGCTGCATGCATGTGTGTGTGTGTGCGTGCGTGCATGTGTGTGTGTGTGTGTCAGATATTGAGCGAAAACAAACCTAAGGAGAGAAATGGGTATTCACGAAGAGATTGCGCGGGCCTTGAGGTGGGCAGGGGCCGAGTGAGGGTGTCAAAATGTGCGCATTGATGCATATGTTGCATGCGATCGTGCGAGGGACGGACGAATCGAGAGAGATGGTTGTTGTGTTACGGATGCTCCTCTCTCTCTCTCCCTCTCTCTCTCTCTCACACACACAAGTAAACTAGAAGACCGTTCTCTCATGTATACACAACGTATCGGCATCTGTCTATGTCTCACTCATGCATGATCGTTTGCACATTCACACCTCTCTATGTTTGTATCACACGCACACCGTCTCCACATTGCCCTTCCGCCACAACACACATATGGACACATACACACGTTCTCTCTCAGTCACACACACAAAATAAGTATTAAAAAAAACTAGGGTGCACCTAAAACGTCCAAATCCAAATAAACACAAACTGGAGCTAAATTCAAATATATGGAAATATTGCAGCGTCAAGAACTTTCCTAGGAAAAAAAGTTGAGTAATATTCGAGGATTGTTTTCACACACACAAAAGGTTCGGTGGACGTCCTTCGAGCGTGACACGGTGACGCACCGTTTGATCGATCGTGCGGCCGCGGTTCACGCGCTTGCACAGGATTCCGTATCGTGGCTGTGGTACTAACTTCAAAATAAATAAATAATAAAAGCGCTGCCTAAGTCTAATGTTTACGTTTACTAGTACGGTTTTCTTTTAAGTTTGACCAACCTCATATAAAACTAAAGTAAGCTCCCATACACGCACTCATCAATATGCCGCCGCCGCTGTTGCGCATGCCGGCGCCCGCCTGCTCCGGCCAACAATTTCTCGCCCATCACCGCCGTGTCGCCGCCATCCCTGTGCCATGAAGCCGAAGGCTCGCCCGCTCACGTCGTCTGCAGTCCCTCCTCGCCATGCCGCCGCGCTGCCAAGCACGCGAGCAGCTGGTGGAGCCGCGTCTATGCACGCAGCGTACGAAGAGGTGGACGAGCGCGTGCTCCAGCACACCGGCGAGGAGGAACTAGCGTGTCATTGTCGTCTCCGCCCGCGCAGAGGAGGCGCGCATGGTGGCTGTCGCGGCGGAAGCCGATCGCGCGCACGTCAAGCCCGCAAACCGGGTGTGGACGCGGAATCTACCTTCAAGACCTTGAATGCCACGTGGATCCTGCAATCTGAAGGAGCAATTTGGGTCAGTCAACTCATGTGAGCCGTTTGATGCAACATGGATGGCTAGAAGAGCTTCTTCCACCTCTTCTGCCGTCTTCTTCCTTCGCTCCGTCGAACTTCTTTCACAAATCGACTGACCCAAATTATACTACTAGTACGAACGTATTAAGTACAGTGGGAACATGAAGGTACGAGCAGTAGTACCAACTGCAAGAAGAACAGTAGTAAGACATAGTACTAGTACTACTCTACGTAGTAAACAGTTCAAATAACGAGAAAGAACATAAACATAGTTCTGGTGGGGCCTCAGCACAACACACCCTTGAAAATAAACTAAGCAACTAGTCAGCTTGACACTGCAGTAGAACCAGCATGAGCGACGGCACTGCCACCTAGTCGGAGTCCGAGTCCACGTCCTCGACTTTGTCCTCGTCCCTCTTCCTCTTCCTCTTCGTCGACGCTTCTTTGCTTGAACGGGACACTGGGCTCTGCTTCTTCATCCAACCCATGTAGATATTTAAACAAAGGTAGGCATCCATTGCTGCATACAGGATGTGATCTTCATCTAATGTCTTTGACTCCCATGCATGATGAAACTCGTGATGAGGTTTCTTCAATTTAGCGTACGAAGGATCAATCATGGCTGCTGCCAGGGTCAGCATTGAAGGTTGAGAGGAGGACACCAGGCTTGCCTTCTGGAGATTGAAGGGCTGGCCTACAACGAGACCTATCCGACACAGGACTTCTTTGTCGTTCTTAAAGCCTACAGTAACGAATTTCACTCTTTTGTCCTTGAGGAAGTTCTTAAAATCCTGGCACTCAACATCGGCATGGCATATGTGGTAGACCAAGCAAAAGTTATGTACGCAAACCTAGATCACAGCGGGCTTCTTCCTCTCTTCATCCTTTAGATCCTTCTCTCGTCCCAGGACTGTGGTGTACTCAACATCTAGCCCAACGACCCACTCATCCGTTGAATTGTTGAACATGCGTAGGAAGCGAGCAAGCCATGCTTTCACCGTCGCGGATCCACGTGTGTAGATGACGATGAACTGATCGCCAGTGATGGCTCTAACCTGGTACTCAACGGCGACCATGGAGATTTGGGAGGCCATGGATTTTGGAGGAGGGTTAGGAGAAGTTGAACTGTTGTACCCCGCAAAAACTGGGAGCGAACTAATGTGAAAGGACATGACGACTGGGAGCGAACTGTTGTGAGGTAGAAGACGGGGACGAGTAGGGTGTGCGAATGACGTGGGGTTGCTGGCTTGCCCGGTGGATAAACGGCTGCAAGCCCCCAAAGAGTTCTCGAGAACTATGCGGGACCCACTAGATGCCATGTCTACTAGACCCATATCGTAGGCCTAACAGTATAGCTTCTGCCTGTTCGCATGCCATGCCGGCGCGTGGATGTAACTTCACTTAATTCCGTCAACCGCCGTGCCTCCCACGACCTTGGCCTCCCTCGCGCGGTCGCGCCCTTTGAGACTTCGACCGGCTAAAAATGAGCAATTTTTTTTGCCTACTCCGCATGCATGATACTCCCTCTGGTCCTTTTTACTCCCGTCAACCGTTTGCAAAGTGTTTGACCAAATATATACTTTTTTTAAACACCACCTTATATTAATTAACCAACCACACCAGTACACTCATTCGATACAATATTCACCACATAGGGCGGTACGTTATTTACAAGAATACCATCTAATCTATTGTCAAAGCTATACTTAGCGATTAAGTGTGCCACCTTATTGGCCGAATGGCTAATCTTTGACAATTGAAGATTGTTGATCAACTTCGAGATGCTCAACGCTTTCATCTTCAGGTCACGCATAGCAGACCTGTCATAGTCCCCCGATGCAAGAGACGCTACCACAAAAGCGCAATCAGTCTCTAAAATTACAGGATTATGAAGAGAAATACCTATGTAGAGACCGACAATGCAAGCCCTAAGCTCCGCTTCCTCCACGCTTTGACAGACATCAATGAAATCCCACGACCAAATTTATACTAAAAATATCAATATCTACAATACTGATTATAATGAGTATAAGAACTACGTTTTATAATGAGTGTAAAAATATTGATTTGACATTGTGAATGTTGATACTCCCTCCGTCTAGGTGAGTTAGTCATCTTAGGTTGTGCACCGTGACCAAGGAGGAGGGGAAAATGAGAGACATTAATGTTTATTTGCTAATTAAATAGTATTGCATGCAATGAACTAGCCACTGCATGTCATGTTTGATAGTCTCAGGTCATTAAAAGCATGCACACCCTCATCTCTTATTGGTTGATATGTCAAGAAACAAGAAATGAGGTAGAAGTTAATGCACTGCGCCTACGTGTTTTGGGATTATTTGGTTTTCGTAAGATGACTTACACACCTAGCTATTAGAGTACCACTACCTCCCTTCTAGTGTAAAGGGCTCGACTCAAAAATTTCACCTACTCTTAGCAAGATAGTAGAGGCGGTGGAATAGTTTTTGAAGTCTGCAAAAGTAGTCAACTAATGCTGTCGTTCTTCACAAAAAAATGTGTTTACCAATGCATGCATGAACACTAGTTAGTCTAACCCCACTCTCTTCTTTAATTCTTTGCCACATCAGCATGTTTGCTATTCCCGTGTACCAGCTAAGATACCACCATGATGGCCAGCCTTAATCATCGCATGCAATAATTTAGTGCACCTTGAAATATGAACATGTGTGGGGCGTGTATGTTTTTAATGACTTGAGACTATACCTAGCCCGACATGCAAGATGACTTATTATGCACCGTTCCCCATACCTGCAGGAAGCCCGTTCGTCTCCAAATATTTTCCTCTCCATGTGTGGAAACAATATGCCTGCCAAACTCTCCTTCTCCCTCCGGTGGTCCCACCACTCCACCCTGTGTGAAAAAATCTGCATGCATGACTCTCCTCCCCCACGCTCATCCAATCCGTTGTGACCAGCAATATTTCCACCCCTTCGCTCCCCCGTAATTTACTCCAACAAATATGCCCATGTAGCTTTTACTTAACTTCAGGTGCATTGGGTCACTAACATACGGGCCCAGCAGTGTACTGGCCCACATGTCAGTGACGCAACTGGACCTGCAGTTAAGTCAGTGCAGCTTAGTCCATATCTTACGTAGGTGTGCCATTGCTCGCTATAAATACTGCGCCTCCCACGACATCGCTATCTCCTCCCCCTCACGTTCACGTTCATTGCTATCTCCTCCCCCTCCCTCTCACGTCGACCACCATGGCATCTCCCCTCCCAAGCCCTAGGATCCCCTCGCTGCACCGCACAGACGGTCACGCGTCGCCTTTCCGTTCCTCACCGCCACTAGTCGAGGAGGACGCGTCGGCGTTCCGCTCCTCGCCGCTACGCGACGCATCACCGTTCTGCTCCTCACTGCCACTAGTCGAGGAGGAGGCGTCGGTGTTCCACTTCTCGCTGCGACGCGACGCGTCGCCGTTCCGTTCCTCGCCGCCACTAGTCGAGGAGGACGCGTCGGTGTTCCGCTCCTCGCCACGACGCGTCGAGGTGGACGCGTCGACGTTCTCAATCTCGCTGGCACGCGTGTCGAAGGACGCGTCGGCTCCCCGCTACGAGGAGAACGCCGCGCCGCCCGCCGAGCCCCTAGCCTTGAGGAGCTTTGGAAAGAAATGGATGTCGCCTTGTGGGAGGCTTTGCCTCCAGCAGAGCGCGCCAAAATAGAGGCAGAGAAGAAGGCCGAGGAAGAGAAGCGCATCGCGCAACAAGCTTTCTGGGAGATCTATGTCGCGTCCGAGAGAGTCAAGCAATTGGTTCTTTGGCAGAAGGCTCGTGCGAGGGCCGTGAGGGTGGCGGAGGACGCCCGTGCCGACGCCCTGAGTGCAGTCGGGCCCAAGCGCCTCATCTATGCTTGGCGGTACGTGGACCGGGTGAATGCTTCCAGCTAGGAGGAGTACTTGTTGGCGCCGGATCACCGCACCGGTGAGATCGCGATCGCCCACCGGCAAGCCGCCAATCATCACCTCGCGAGTTGCGAGGCTAAGGAAGAGGCGTTGTGTCGGCGCGCTGGGAAATGGCCGCGCACTAGGGCACTCGTGGCGCGCCGCAAGCGCTCCTGCGAGCGCCGTGGCTTTTAGGAGGAGTATAATTTTTGTTTCGTAAGGCGATCTCATTAGTTTTGGGACGCAAATGATAAATCCTGAACATTCAGGAATTTTTAGCGTCCTTAGTTAAGTATGTAAAAGGGAAAGTTTGGAAACATTGTGTATTATTACGCATTTTGCAAGTACGTGCATATAGCACAAACTTTACTATATACTATCGGACTACACGTCTCTCTCGATATATGCTTGCAGACTGTGCTACTCCCTCCGTCCAGGTCAATAAGTCATCTTTGGTTGTGCACGGTGACCAAGAAGGAGGGAAGACTTATACACCTAGACGGAGGGAGTACTACTATTACTTATGTACGTGCAAATGCACGTTTGAACATTACGATGCGGTTTTTGTAAAAGTGGAAAAACAACACTAGTCAAGCTTGTGAAACGATTCAATGCAAAACAAATGCAAAAATGCTCGTTTGATTGTTTACTTTTAGCTTCCTTCTCTGTGCACCGTGACAAAGGAGGAGGAGAAAACGAGAAAAGTTAATGTTTATTTGCTAATTAATAGTATTGCATGCAATGAACTAACCACTGCATGTCGTGTTTGATATCTCAAGTCATTAAAAGCATGCACACTCTTTATCTCTTATTGGTTGATATGTCAAGTAACAAGAAACGAGGTAGAAGTTAATGCACCGCGCCTAAGTGTTTTCGGATTATTTGGTTTTCGTAAGATGACTTACACACCTAGATGCACCGCGCCTAAGTGTTTTGAGTAACATTTTATCAATTAAATCTTTGGTCAAAATTTAGCACAAATTACAATGGTGAGGAATAAACCAGGAGGGAGTAGTAGTTTAGAAGCCCAAATAAATGAGTGATGCGCCTTATTGTTACTCTCCAGTGTGACTAGTCTTGTGGGAAAAGCTGGGGAAGCCGCCAAAAGAACTGGCCCTAGGAGTAGTAGCTAGGGATCGAGCGTGGGAGATGGACTGGAGAAAGTAAATGCAGAGAGATGAAATGCAAAAAAGACGGAGGGATGTGATGGTTGCTTGTCCGTTTATTTTACCAGGCCATTTATTACCGGGAGTGGTTAGGACGGGTTAGGATCCTCTGTAGTACTGTACGGTGCTGTACAGTCACTGCTACATGGGACCTGGCCCCACATGTCATCCACACTACAGCACCATACGATACTGCAGAGGATCTCAACCCGGTTTTGTGATATGACGGCTTTACTGCCGCGCCACGACGGGGTGAGAGGTGAGACTCCCGTGCAGCGCCGCCCTCTACACTTGTACTACATCGGTCGTGGTTTATTAGTCCCCCATTGAATTTGACTGAAGATTTAACTGACAAAATGTTAGTGCATGTCAACAAAAACTATATCGTTGGATTCATATTTGAACATAGTTTTGAATGATATAATTTTAGGTGACATGCATCAGTATTTATCGTACTATATATAATGTTAGTTCAATTTTTGGTCATACTAATCTACAGTAGTAAGGTGCCCGTGCATTGCACCGAAGAGTGAAATGCATTAATTGGGGAGTTGTTTATTTTGACAAAGGATGTGGGGGTCATCTCATGTGTAACGGGTATCGATAGGTTTCTTTGGATATTATCTCATCTCTAGAGCTCACAAACATCCGGGTGAAATAGATAAAAAGGTGTCTTTTGCAAACAAAAGCGTTCAACTGTTCAACCTGCATCCAAAACTTGTGAGCAAATAACACTTATTGTGCTTTGCAAGAAATGATCTTTAAGAATTAGTTTTTGAGTATCGATTGTTATACATGTTGGCTACAGATGACATGGCACTTTCTTATAGTCAACAGTTGGCTATACTATTAAGTAATATTAACCATGCCCTTATACACCTAGACGAAGGGATTAAATCAGGATGACTTGCAAGGGGGCAGAGGAGATGTAAGAAATGGTTCATCGTAAGTCTTTCACCAGTACTGTAGTAAAAATTCATACATGGAAGATTCTAGACTATACCATAAATGGATACACTTTTATTCATGCGCGATACTCCAATAGAGCAAGATCCTGCATGGAAGTCTCCACATGCTTAGACAACGGATTACATTGAGCGAAGACTAATGATCAACATTTAACTTGATAATGCGTATTTTTTTAGAAGAACAGGGAGGCTCCTCCCCGGTTCCATTATCAAATGAAACCCAAAGTGTCTTACATCAGCTCACTGAGATGAGCAGTTTAAAGGAAGGACTGCGGCGAAAGCCACTCAAGTTTAATGACAAGCGTACAGAATCAAAAGCGGCAAATACACGGGCCATAAGTGCCCACACACACACTACATGTTTTCTAAGTGCACTTGATAATGCGTATGTCCAGGTGAACCTCCTTGGAGTCCCTGTGCACCGAGTCGACGGGTAAAGGATAGAAAGGATGCCATGGGTTTTCCAAGTCCACATTCGCAGGATAGTCCCAGCTCCTCAGATTCCAAGTCTGTCCAATGAGGCCGGTTTCACCGCCCACGTGACCCGGAGGGGTAGTAACATTGACCTTGCACCCGTACATCTGCCTCGTGTCAGTGTCAGCGTCAGCGGCGACGCCCCTGACGCACGCTACAAAGACGGGGCGGCGGCCTGCGCGGGCCTCGCCGGTGCTCACGATCAAGAGGAAGACGTTGCCGTCCTCCTCCGAGACTAGCAGGCGGCGGTGATCCTCCAGCGACTCCGGCATGGTGAACCGGTAGCACGTGTCGTACTTGATGTTCTCCGCCAAGGGCCAGCAGTGACCGCTGCACGCATCCGTGAGGTGATGCATCATGTCCGCCGGCGAGCCACAAAACGGCATCGGGCACTCATAGCAGTGGACGAAGGACTCCTTGGAGGCATCGACCAAGCCATCCATGAAACGGGAGTGGCTGTAGGGTACGTTGCGCCAGTATCTATCTCTACAAGTACTTTTTTTATAACAAATCGAATAGTGCTGCGCCGTCCGCTGCACGCCCGGCTGAACACGCCTCCTCGCCTCCATCATCACCAACTAAGTCTTTTATAGGAGTAGGAGTAGAGAAAAAACCGAGTTGGTGATGATGGTATGCCGTGCAATGCACGAGCATCTTGCTATTTTTTTGCATATAAGTCCAAACACCACGTAGACACGGTCTTTGATCACGGTTCGTAGTCGTTCCATGATCGGGCATCGAAGTTTGTAACTATTTTAGATTAGAATATACTACTCTTCCGGTGCTAGTAGTAGAGCAGATTCCTACTCTACTACTCTACTCTAGCAAGCTAGGGCATAGTACTGTAGTAGGTACTGTAGGGAGTACCAGTACTTGATCACTCAAGCAAGTTGTCTGGCATCGATATTACCCTACGCTGCTGGTATGTGTCTCATAAGTCAAGCGGCATGCTGTAGTCATCATCACCTGTCCACTTACCGCAACACATATTCGCTTCTCCATCTTTGTCCGCACATAATCTCGTCCAAGCTTCCATCCCCGCTAAGGCGCCTCCCCCCTCGTCCGAAACCCAAGCACTAACAATGGCAGAACCAAGCAGCGTCCACCGAAAGAGTGGCTGGAATTCGCTCCCCACAGAGGTAATCAAGCTCATTGTTTCGTGTGTGGACAATCTCAGTACCATGCCGCTCGCCGCGTGCTCATCGGGGCTGTACCATTTACTCAAAGCCCTCAGGCTAGAGCTTTTTAAGCTAGATCCTTGCTTGCTGATGCCGCCTGATCTTCAGAAACGGCGTGTGATGCAGCATAACAATCGTAGGGTGGCGAGCATCAACCCCCTTCACTGCGATCCGATCCTCGTCAGCCTCAGCTACATTAACGGTATGTACCGGGTCAGCATGAACACGTCTTGGATGGTGCTCTTCGACGGTCGCGGCAGCTGGATGCTCGTGGAGGTCTACACCCGGCGATTGATCCCCCTTCCTTTGATTAACACTGCACTGCTTTGGCACCGCGGCCCAGAATACTCGGAATCTTACAGTAGCCAACATGATACCAAGTTTGATTTGCTCAAGGTTGTAATCTGCCAAGTGCCCACAAGATCTATGAATTATAAAGATTTCAGGCTAATTGCGTTCTTCAACCGCGATCTCGCCTATCTGATAGGTCACTGCGGTAAGTGGATAAATCTGCACGTCCATCGCAGGATCATACATCCTCCATGGTTCTCTGATGCCATTGAACACAAGGGCTTCATTTACGCTGTCGACTCCTTCTATGGCTGGACGTATTGCTGGCCTACTCCAGTCATCGCTACAAACTGCTGTTACAGCAGTATGTTACTTTCCTATGATATCATGATGGCTTTGCTTATATTACTGTCAAGATTTACTGAAAAAATATTCATGCTCATAACATGCTGTTCTTAAGATTGACTAAATCAAGAGCCATTTTTTATTTGACTCCAACTTGATATGATGTTGTAGGCCGCCTGGTGTCCCTACCCTTCCTAATCCCAGAACCTTTCAAAGAAAAGCGGCATGGCAGTTGCAGGTGGTTCCTGGCTCGATCAGACGACGGTGAAAGATTGATGATCGTTCGCACGTACCGGACGTGTTGTTTCGTGGAATACAATCACAGTCACTGCAAGGTCTTTGAGCAGGATCCCAACTTCTCTGGGCCTTCAGGATTTTTTGACTGGAGGCTGGTAAGTAGCCTTGGCACACGCTCTCTGTTTGTCGGACTGAATTATCCGATTAACCAGGAGATAACCGACAGCAAGGATCATGATGGCAGCGCGGTTTCGTTCATCAGGCAAAACTGTGTGTACACAGCGTACCATGCATCTCTGCATGCACCATACCCTGATATGTGCCGCCACGCTCTGCAGCCCAAAGTAGGAGAGAGGGTCGCAAGTATCAGACTTCGACCTGCTGGCTGGAGTTTCCCCCGTCAGGCACCCATCTGGTTCAAGCCGTCAGCCAATCACCACAGCTTAATAAATAGTAACGTCTAACTGAGCCACTTAGTTAGATGCGTACACTTGGTGTAGTAGGATCTTTATTTAGTTTGATGCATACACTTGTTCTTTTTTGGTAGCCCTTTTGTAATGATGGCTGATGTTTGTTTTGGAAGAGAGAGCTGCGTCTTCACTCTTCTGGCCTGCTTACTACTTCTGTTGCACCCCCAGCCCTGGTTGTTGTTGCTGCTGTTTTCAATGTACAATCAGTAGTATATTTCGTCTGTTGGTTGAATATAAATGTGTTGTTAGAACGACAAACACAATGTTTTGGAAGTCGTTGCATGGTTCGATCCTTTAGTGCCCCGTACCGTACGTAGCTCATACTATTTTTCATACAGAACACATTTTCCACTTGTTGATAACATGCAGCCCACTGATGAAGGCCCAATAGAGAAGCCCATAATTAACTGGAAGGGACGCTCTCACATGAATCCGGCCCAGGTACATGCTCATGGTCCCCTAAACATAAATAAGTAAATAAATAAATAAAGCTAAATGCTCATGCACCAGTTCTTTGGGAAAATAGGTAGCCCAGTATTTCTTTTTGAAGAATACCCAAGCTAGGCCTATTTGTTTTCTCCGAATTACTAGGCTGCAAATCTTTCAAGACGAGCAAATGGGATATTAGTTTTTTTTGAATTTTGTTCTTCACTGGTATCTTATACGTATTTCATTGGATTTAACATGACATAGTACTAACTTATTTTTAAATTTATTTTAGTATGGCTATTAATTTTTGGATTAAGAATATTTCGTTCCCCAGCAAAAATTTCCCACATATTTAGTTAATTTTTTGACCCTGGTACTGACCAGAAAATGGCCGGCAATTCTAAAAATAGAAAACGGGCTGCAATAAATTCCATATGAATTATAAGATGAGTAAAAATTATAAAAATAATAGCAAATGGGCTATACACACCACAAATTTCGAGGCTGACTTGTTTACGCAAGGCTTTGTCAGTGAACACACGATTCTAGCCGCTGTGCTTATTCAATCTCTGATCTTCCTGCTCCAGCCACCTAAACTAGCACCGGCGGGACTGCCTGCTCCCTCCTCTTGTGGCCCACTGTGATGCTGCGCAGGCTTCCCTGGCCCACCCTACTCCCTCCGCTGGCCTGGCTGCACACAATCAACTGCCTCCTTATTACGCGAAAAAATGATTCCTCCCACTGACATCTAGGGTGCACCGGTTGGGAGGCTGACCTGTGGGCCTACTACGTTGACGCGTACGCAGGGCTTGTCAACTTAGTCAACAAACGATTCTAGCAGCAGTAACCGTTGGATTTGAATCAAACGGTCCTGCTGCTTCTTCAATCGCTGCTCTCCTTGCACCAGCCGCCCAAACCAGCGCCGGGGAGACCGCCTGCTCCTGCCTCTAGTGGTCGGCCGTGCTGCCGTTGAGGCCTCATCGCCCCCTACTACTCCCACCGCTAGCCAGGCCCTGCAGCGACGGCAGCCTCACACCGCAGCCGAACCAGTGAACCCTGGTACTCCTCTCCGCGTGGGCATCCACTGCTGAGTCTTCCCCGGCTCCACGTCGTCCCCTTCCTAGGCCTCGCCGTCGTCCACCGCCTTGGTGCTCTCGGTGCGGCGTGGTCAATGTGGTCAACGACATTCCATCGGGAGAGTACTGTACGTGTAGAGGCTGACAGCTGGGTCCACGGCCACAGCCCAGTCTTTTTGTGATTTGCCAAGTAAGTCGCTTTGTCAGGCCTGTTGGGCTGCAAATCTTTCAAGACGAGGAGAGCTTTCATTCGACTGGCCGAGAAAATGGCCCATCAGTAATGAGAAATGGGCTGTACATTTTTAAAACACATCAAACTGGCAGTTAGTTTCAAATATCTTTTTTTTATGTCGAGATTTTAAATTACATTAATTTTTATGCGTGGAGAATTTGTTGGATTTTATATTGATATAGATTTATTTTTAAAATCAGTTTGAATGTGATTCGAAATTTCGGGATTAAAAATAGTTCGGACCGCACCGAAATATGCAAAATTTCGTATAAGTTTTTAACTGTGGCCACAATATGGGGTGTAATGCTAACAAAAAGAATATGAGCTCCAAGAAAAACCTTAAGAATTAGCAAATGGGCTGTAAATTATTAAAAATAATGGCAGATGGGTTGTATGCTGTTTTCCACAGATTTGAGGCTTTCCTAAAAAAAGGTTGACGCACAAGCAATGACTGTTGGATGGCCATCCAACGGTCGTCGTACTTCTTCAATCCCTGCTCTTCCTGCTCCAGCCGCTCAAACAAGCGCCGGCAGGACTGCCTGCTCCCTCCTTCCCACAGCTGGCTCTGACAGCTCGGACCCACCAGTTATATCTTCATACGCAAGGAAGTGCCTCCTTATTACGCACAAAAAAATGAATACTCCCCTTGTTAGCTGGGACCCAGTATAGTGGCAGGCTGACTTGTGGGCCTACTAAGTTGACGGGGACGGAGGGCTTTGTCAACTTAGTCAATATGCACGATTCTAGCTCTAGTGACTGTACGATGTCCATCCAACGGCCGTAGTGCTTCTTTAACCTCTGGTCTTCTTGCTCCAGCCGCCCAAACCAGCGCCGGTCGTGCCTCGTGCTCCTGCCTCCCGTGGCCGGCTGCGATGCGGCGGAGGCATCACCGCCTCCTACTACTCCCACCGTTGGCCAGGCCATCCCTCTACTCACCCACACCCACTGTTATTCTGCGGTGACGGCAGCCTCACACCGCAGTGAACCAGTGAACCCTCGTACTCCTCTACGCGTGGGCATCCACTGCCGCATCTTCCCCGGCTCCGCGTCGTCCCCTTCCTAGGCCTCGCCGTCGTCCACCGCCCTGGTGCTCTGGGCGCGGCATGGTCAACGTGGTCAAGGAATGGCTTCCATCGGACATGGACTGTACGTGGAGAGGCTGACAGCTGGGTCCATGGCCGCAGCAAGGAAGTGCCTCCTTATTACGCGGAAAATAATTATTCCTCCACCTGACAGCAGGGACCCACCGGACGGGCCACCATATTTAGCGAAAAAACGTTTCCCCCTGACTGCTGGGACCCACCAGCTACACCTTTGCATGCAAGGAAGTGCGTCCAGGCAAAAAAAACGATTCGCCCCCCTGACTGCTGGGACCCAGCAGCTACATCTTCGCATGCAAGGAAGTGTGTCCGGGCAAAAAAAAAAAACGATTCGTCCCCCTGACTGCTGGGACCCACCAGCTACATCTTCGCACGCAAAGGAAGTGCGTCCGGGCAAAAAAAATGATTCGCCCCTCTAACTGTTGGGACCCACAAGCTACATTTTCGCACGCAAGGATCTGCCTGATAGTCGGGACCCACCTGGTCGAAGCGTACGTAGCGTTGTCATTCTGGTCACGAACTTGTATGTACATATATACTGGTCGATGTAGAGGCGCGCACGTGTCGTAGTAGAGGTGCGTACGTGTCGTAGTAGAGGCGCGCATGTAGCATGTACACGTACGTACAGCGGCCAGGGTGCAAGAAAGAAAATACGGCCACATATGTGTACATACGGGCGGGGTCTCGAACGCCTAGTCGCGCATACGTACAGCGAGGGCTCATGTTCATTGGGAGGCAACCGAATGCGTCGTGTTCATGGGGAGTCAACGGAATGCGTCGTGTTCATGGGGAGGCAACGGAATGCGTTGTGTTCATGGGGAGGCAAC
>NC_041389.1:381800202-381859454 GCF_002162155.2 Triticum dicoccoides | reverse complement strand
CACTGTCGACCTCCTCCAGCCTCCACGGGCTACCGTCGACCTCCTCCAGCCTCCACGGGCTCCTGTTCATCCAGCCTCCACCGCGCGCTACTCCAACCGCTACTGTTCAACCACCCCTCCACCGTCTACTGTTCATCCAACCCTCCACACCACGGGGTCCTGTTCAACCACCCCTCCACTACCACCCCTCCACCGTCTACTGTTCATCCAGCCCTCCACACCACGGGTTCCTGTTCATCCAGAGGGAACGCCATCGCTCACTGTTCATCCAACCTCCCCTCCCCCGCAACACTCACTGTTCATCCCAGAGGCAACATCGATCGGCTTCAGTTAGCAGCAGTAGCGAAGGAATCACTCCATCGGGTTCAGTTAACAGCCATCGATCGATCGCTGGGGTTCAGTAACGCGTAGCCTGCAGTGCAATTGCTCGGGTTCAGTTAGAGCCCAATGCCTCGCTCGGATTCAGTTAGAGCCAATGCCTCGCACCCACGTGTGTACGTACGAGAGAAACACGCATCGCTCTGCCCCCGACCTCCCACCGTAACTGGCAACTCCCCGAAATTTTCCTCCACCTTGCTTCTACCACGGTTTTTTCCATCATGGACGGCCCAAAGAATGTCATGCAGCTGCGTCTCTGGCCCACCCAGGACGAAAATCCCATTTTCTGTCATGATTTTTTGTCATAGAAGTAGGAGCCCACCACATCTATGATCATACCGGGTTTTGTCACAATTATCGTCATAGAAGTGTCATATGTATGACAGAAAAAAAAATTGTTTGGCCCAAAATGTCACGGATGTGTCTTTTTTTTGTAGTGCTGGTGGCCAATTTAGACACGAGCATTTGATGCAAGTCTACTTCGCGGAGGTACCTACATACCCTCCTCGTCTCTTCCGCAGAAGGTACTGAATGCGTCGTAGTTTGTTTGTGAAGATTGTCATCGATTGTGAGGCCGCCTCCTATTACTTTAAACGTCGCAGAAATGCCGCCGATATCATGGGGTTTAGTGCATATTAAAAGATATCGGCGGCAATGCGGGTACTCGCTTATGGCATACCCGCGGATTATACCGACGAGTATCTTCGCATTGGGCAAGATACAACCACGGAGTCCGTCCGTAGGTTTGCCAAGTTGGTCATCCGGTTGTATGGTGAGAAGTATCTTCGGGCACCAAACGAGGAAGATACAAAGAGATTAATGGAAATGAATGAAAAAAGGCGATGGCCGGGGATGCTTGGTAGTCTTGATTGCATGCATTGGAGGTGAAATTTTTTCCCAAAGGCATGGCACGGAATGTATTGCGGTAAAAGCTGTGATGCTACCATTGTGCTTGAGGCCGTAGCATCAGAGGACACATGGATTTGGCATGCATTCTTTGGGTTGCCGGGAACACTCAATGATATCAATGTCCTCAATAGATCTCCTTTGTTCAAAAGATTAATTTCTGGGGATGCTCTAGCTTGCAACTACAAAATCATGGACAATGAGTACTCAATGGGATACTATCTCACCGATGGCATCTATCCCGAATGGGCAACTCTTGTGAAGTCCATCAAGGAGAAAAATGGGGTGCCCTTAACAAGAAAAGAGGCTCATTTCACCAAGGCACAAGAGGCAGCCCGCAAGGATATTGAGAGAGCTTTCGGTGTTTTGCAAGCAAGGTTTGCCATAGTTCAGGGTCCAGCTCGGTTTTGGGACCAAAAAAACCTTGGTGAACATCATGAAATGTTGTGTGATTCTACACAACATGATCCTAGAGGATGAGAGAGGGTTAAACCTCCCTTGTTTCTATGACAATGTTGGTACCCGTGTGCAACCGGAAAGAAACCCTTCTCGCAGACACACTTTTCTTCAAGCACATCGTGAGATTGAGGATGCAAGCACTCATGGTCAGCTCCGAGATGATCTAGTAGAGCACCACTAGCAGTTGGATGGACGGCGCATTGGCCCATGATGTATCTTTGTTTTAATTTTCTATGTCCTATTTGATTCAAACAATTATTGTAATTTGCTCAAACATTGTTTTAATAATTTGAATGGTTATTGTTTTATTCTATGGTGTAATAATAACTAGAATGATTATTGTTTTATGTTAAATGTGATGGAATTTGTGATATGTCATATCATGAAATGTGATGAAATGTGTGATATATGAAATGTCAGTTTTAAAGGTTGGGGTTGAGGCAAATACTAGAACCCTCAAATCCAACCCTTAAAGCAGTTTAAGGGTTGGGTTTGAGGGTTCTAGTCTTTGCCCCTGTTTTTCAACCCTTAAAAGTGCCAAAAACTGGCACTTCTCAACCCTTAAAACTACTTTAAGGGTTTGAGGGTTTGAGGGTTCTACTAGACATGCTCTTAGAGCATCTCCAACAGTAGCCGAACGCTAAAAACTACTTTGCCGCATGCCCATCGTCTGGTTTGGCGTGGCGCGTAGTGTTGGCTCCAGCGGCCGCGCTAAAATGCAGCGCGTGCACAGCTCCAGCAGGCGCGCTAAAATGCAGCGCGCGTGCTCATGCTACAACATTTTTTTATGAAAACTTTGCATAGATAAAATACGATACATAGTTCTAGCATAGATAAAATACGATACATAGTTCATAGCATAGATAAAAAAGCATACAAAAGTATTTTACATCGTTCGAAAGCATAGATAGATAGAACTACGGTGCAACTAGATAGAAACTACGGTGCAATGAGACAAACTACGGTGACTCCCAGCCGCCATCATCATCCTCGGTGGTGTTGTCCGAGGTATTGAGCCATATGTCTTCCCAATGTAGATCGTTGGGGGAGAAGATCGACTACCGCCGTTCTCGACGATATCGCACTACGATATCGCCAGTGCCTTGCGCCGATGCCTGTCGGCATGCTCCGCGCGGCGCCTTGCCGTCCTCTCTACCCAGAACTCGTTCTCGGCGATGACGTCCTCCGGGTGGCGACGGCGCCACTCCGCCATGGCTCGCTCGTCCTCCTCGGCGATGAGGAGGCGGTGCTACTGCCGCACGTGGTCCGCCCGGTCCTGGTCGGTGATGAGACGCGACGGAGGGGCGAAGCGCTGCGCCTGCTCGCGCGTGAAGACGTCGCGGAAGTTCATCTGCGACCGGGGCCTGTCCAAGCGCCACGGCGTCGTGTCGTACGCGTGGGCCGCCTCGTGCGCGCTCTGGAACAAGCCGAGGCCGAGCCGGACATCGCCGGACCGGATCTCAGTGGACTACCGGCCATTGGGGCGCTCGCGGACGCCACGGTAGCCCGAAGAACCCCGGCGGCGCGGCAGCATGGTGGCGCGGTGCTGGGCGGGAAAGCGGCGAAGCGGCGAGAAAAAACGGCGAGGTGGCAAGGAGGAGGGCATGTGGCAGTGTGCAGAGCGTGGGATTTTATAGGCGCGCGCGAAGTGGCGTGCCAAATCTACCGCACCGGCTGCCGCTTTCTCCCACGTGCGGTAGTTTCCCGCCACCGCTGGAGCGCGCGAAATCGGGCGGCGCGCGCTAAAACGCAATTTTTTAGGCGCTATAATACATTTGCTCCAACAAGCGCTCTAAAATATGCTGCGCACGAGTCCAGCGGTCCCAATCAAGAGATCCCTTCTGCAGCAGCCCAGAGTTTGCAACGCGCATGACCGGACACACTAAATATGCTGCGCGCAATGCCTTTTTAATACGCATGCTGCATTAGTCATAGCGCGCGCTTTTTGTGCGGCTGCTGGAGACTCCAAATCGGGCCCGCGCATGCTAAAAGCAGTTTTTGTACCGTGCGTCTCTTATATAGCACTTCTATTGGAGATGCTCTTGGTAAGATTTTTTTTTAAAAAGACCGTGTCCCTTGTGGCTTCGGTTCATTAAAAAGGTATAGGAGTTTCCCTTAAAAAATGTAGGAGTAGAAGAGAGCTCATAAGACAGGGCATTTCGATCAACCTGATTATCCACATCACGAACAAGCGACTCCGGTTTCACCACGAGCAACCTATCGAGACCCCTTCGAACAAACGATATACGAGAACCTTATGGCTTGACGGCTAGCCGGCCAAACACGTCGAGGACTAGAGAGCTCCGGCTTCGGCCACGAGCCTAGCAGGAGAAAGGGAAGCATTCCTTGCACCAACATGGCTTGACATGTTCATCAGATGGCATCATTGTCGCCACATCGCCCCTTAATGCTACAGCTCCAATTTCAAGCTTAGGGCGTGTCGAATGGACAACGATGAATGACATGTCACCACCTTGCTTTGCTTGTCGCCGCCATCAATTACTACACAAGTGATAACAACACCGAATGCAAGACAACCGTTCCGACATTCCAACCCGCACCACAGTCCAGCAACCCGCGAACTGTGATGTTGTGTGTGTCCATACCCGAGAGGGCACAAAAGGGATTGATGACCTTCAAGACGAGGCCCACAAGGGGGAAGTGATGTGGAAAAAATGATGTCATCCGAGCCATACCGGAGTCTTAGTTTTTTGCCCGAAGGTCATGATTCGAGGGTGGATGGCAAGTAGGAGCTCCACAGCAGCCCCTCCAAGGAGGGAAGTGAAGCCCACGAGCATCATGCTCCTTTCCTCCACACAACACATGTGTCCATGCACTTACCAATTTTTATCTTACAATATGACTTGCTCCTCCACAGGTGGAAAACAACCCAGTGAAACATGTATCCAGCTTCCAAGATTCTAGATCTTGAGGTAGAGAATTTTCAAAGAATGGCAAGCCAACAACTTCCATCCCTGCAGGAAGATCAAGGGCGTAGAACCAAGCCTTCTGCCATGCCTTGATCACCTTAGGCATGGGAAAGTCAAAGTAGTCCGAATTTGGGCGAGTCCGGATGATAACACCTCTGCAGTCTGACACAATGTTGCCATCTCTCCAAAGCTCCACCCCAAAGGAGTAGCGTCAAAGCCCGAAATGCATGGGGGTTCCTAGGAAGCATCCGCATATGGTGATAAAGCAAGCTATATGTAACTGATAGCCGTAGACGCAGAAGAGCCTGTGGACAAAGTTGTGCAGAGGTAACGAGAGGCCTCAACGAAGAAACAAAGTATGAATAACTCTATACGAGCGATTTGGAGCTAGAACAACTTCCCCCTTCCTTGCGGTTGCCCACATAAGCTTGTTTCTGGGAGGAAGAAATCTTTGTCTCAAAAAATCTTTGAGGTGGAGATGCATTGTTGTCGAGGAGGACCACTTCCCCGCGTCCTTACTGACAACTAGTACTCCCGTGACCGCATTGGGAGCATCTCCTGCGGCGCTCCTCCTTGCTGCGTCGTTGCGCTCTATGGGTCAAGCATTCGGGGTGACGCTCCCCATCGTATCAGTTGAGCAAAGTGCTACTTGTGAGTTGTGTCGGGATTTTCCCCGAAGATGAGGGGAGATGCAAACAGTAGATATAAGTATTTCCCTCGATGAGAACCAAGGTTTATCGAATCAATAGGAGAATCACGCAAAGCCTCATGAACAACACCTGCACACAAAAGCAAATATTTGCACTGGTACAGCGAGGTGCTATACAAATGGTTTTTAACCCCTTTTCACGACGGCGTTTGGAACCATCACCAAGTGAGTGTGGGCGATAGGGGGGGGGGGGTCCTTCCCACACGACCCAGAAACCGTCGGGGATATGCCCTCCTGGCACACACGCTCGGCAAAATGAGGTCGTGTGCGACCGGCGAGCGAGCAAACACGGCTATACGTACAATAGTGCTAAAAATACAATTATGCAGGCGAAATAGTTTCCGGTCATAAGTACATCGCACACAGTCAGGCCACGCTAAACGTTTTCGTTCGTATATACATCCCACATAGTCGCTCCAAGGAAAACGTTTCCATTCGCAGGTACATCACGCACAATTTTCCCCGTTAAATCATTTGTGGTAGCGTTGCCATCGCACACAATATTAACAATTTTATCGTTTACATTATTGAATGCATCACACACGATGCATAGAAGAAACTATGTGGCAAAGGTTGTTCATCACACACAGTTTTTATGTGGTAAACGTTTGTGCAAGGTGGCCTAACACAAACAGTTTTGAAGAGAATGTCGTGTGTGATTGTTCATCGATCCAACACGGTTTATTTCTAGAAACTATGTGTGTTGCCTTAGGTCATCGCCCACGGTATTTTCTCAATAACCGTTTGCAATAGCAAAAACCAATTAGCAGGCTAATTCGACATTAGCAGGCTAATTGCCCTATTATTAATAATCCATTTATTAATCTAATTGACATTCATATTAAACACATAATATATTTCATTCCCATATTAAGGAAGCAGGAATTCATAATTGAAATACATCAGAGTACAACATGATATAGTTTCAGCACTCAGCTACCCCATTACACAATTGCACCAGCACGAAGTTTCACATGCAACATGTAGAACCTTTCGAAATTAGCATCATAGACGGTACATAGACAGATGCATCTCATCGGGAAAACTGCTGAAGCGGAAGGCGAATATTGAGTCTTCATTCATGTTGAAGGTCTTTGCAACTTTAGGCCAGTGCCTGTGGATGATTGACCGTCCATCCTTCGTCCTCTTCAGGAACACTTCAATATTGAACCATGGGTGTTGTATGAAAACCTTCCTCGCCTCCTGACTATAGTGGTGGTTTGAGAGGTAGTCATTAGTGAACTGCTTTGGAAAGGTCTGAAAACAAGGATGTGCATAAATATCTTCTCTATATTGGAAATGGGGCAAAGGAATAAAAAAGGCAAGGTATAATAGTTAGTACTATCTTGTAGTGAACTGATGTCTTCTTCATTGTGCAGAC
Organism: Triticum dicoccoides; assembly: GCF_002162155.2. Classification (NCBI taxonomy): domain Eukaryota; kingdom Viridiplantae; phylum Streptophyta; class Magnoliopsida; order Poales; family Poaceae; genus Triticum; species Triticum dicoccoides. Next base: position 381,852,691 of record NC_041389.1, on the reverse strand, counting down.
AAAGATCTTGTTGTTTTTTGTCGCTAATTTCTTTACCCTAACAATCATTTTGAGTTTCTTGACTTGATTGATATTCATGGACAACTCGTTTCCCCATATGAAAAAGGGTCGAACAGTGGGTCAAAACCTTTGACAGCAGGACCTACATGTGCAAGACCAAATTGTTAAAAACCTAAATATTAGAATGGTTCCTGCAATTGCATAATAATGTGCTATTAGACAACGGACCATGCACGTGCTAACCTCGATTGTAAACCTTAGTGCTTCCCATTGTTTCACTGCAACACATATAAGGTAGTTAGTCATCAGGTTAAGTAAGGGTTCGCATGCTATCGGTAAAATATATTGATGAAAAATAAGCACATTGCAGATTCACCAGATTAATTCAAGCCACATGGAAAACCCATTTATCCAAACCAAGCATGATTAAGAATTAAGAAATATAGCACTTGTATATGTTTCTCATGTATTAAGTGTAGACAAATTTGATTTATTCCTCACATGCACAACAATACAAAATTCTACCCACGACAATTGGACATCGCATTGCAGAATTGAACCAAGCAGTTAACTAAACACCACAACAAATGAACCAAACATTAACTGAGCACCACATTCCACAATATAACATACTCCTTATAGAAGGTCAGATAGTTGACCAAACTAAGCATGCTTAACAACTTGGAAATATAGCAATTGTATTTGTTTTTCATGTATTTAGTACAGCCAAATTCGATTTACTTCTCACATGGTATACAATAACAGAATGCACCCACAACTATTGAACATCGCATTGTAGAATTGAACCAAACAGTTAACTAAACACCACAACACAAATGAACCAAACATTAACTGAGCACTACATTGCACAATGTATAACCAAACCAAGCATGCTTGACAACTTGGAAATATAGCAATTGTATTTGTTTCTCATGTATTTTGTAAAGATAAATTCGATTTATTTCTCACATGGAAGACAATACAAAATTGTAGCCTGAAGAATTGAACATCACATTTGCAGAATTGAACCAAACAGTTAACTGAAAATGACAACTAATTAACCAAACAGTTAATAAGTGATCACCAGACTACACGACATATAGAACATATACACAAAAGCAACATATTGCATGGTAAAATTAGATAGCACAATTCATTAGAATTTGTTAAGGAAAGGCAGGAGCAGCACACGCGACGGGTAAACCAAGCATGCTTAACCGGCGTAGCTATCAAATGGCAAGGTGCTCCTCCAAGATATGGGGGTCGACACGAATGGTAGCCATCGCAACCTCATCTGCCCGTGCGGCCACGATTTGCTTCTCCACCGCCAAATGCTCCTTGAGCTCCTGGCTATACTGCGTGCACCATGGCTTAGGGCGGCGCTTATTTGGTTGAGGGGTCGGTGATTTGGGTGGAAGGTGTCGCGCCGGTGGTCGGGGCATGTGGGATGTGGAAAGAGGAGGAGGATCGGGGTCCAGCGTGGATTACCTACCTGGATAGACGAGGTCAAGTAGCATGAAGGAGGGTCGTCGGCGAGGGGGGCAGTGCTGCAAGCAAGGAGTGAAGGTTTCAACTTGGAAAGTAAGGCAGAAACAGGGGAAATGTGGCTTTTGGTAAGGGGGAGGGCACGGGGAGGTAGATATTTCTGCGGAAGCCAAATTTTTTGAATTGGTTCAGCTAAAAAACTAGCGCGCAAAGTATCATCAGACACGACCCCTTATTCAGAACTGTGTACAATATGTGAACATCACAAACAATTAAGATAGCTAATCCCATGTGTGATGAGTTTGAACCATCAAAAATTTTGGTTCCAATTTCCCTGGTTACAGTGGTCATCCACGTCATTGCATAATTTGGGTACACAACAGAGACTACAACACACCCACACTTCTTAATCAAGCAAGTTCAGCAATTAAACAGAGCTAGCTGGCGTAAACATTACTTTAACAAATTAAAGACTGACGCTCTTAATTAAACAAAACAAAGAGTACTACTATGGCTGGTGCTCGTCGATCTCCGACGCCTCCTCCTTGTCCAGCTCGTGCCCCGTGGTCTCCTCGGGAAGGGGCTCCAAGGCATCCTGATATGTTTCCAACGTATCTATAATTTTTGATTGTTCCATGTTGTTATATTATCATTCTTGGATGTTTTACAATCATTTTATAGTAATTTTCTTTTATTTTTTGGGTACTAACCTATTTACATAGTGCCCAGTGCTAGCTGTTGTTTTCTGCATGTCTTTTACATCGCAGGAAATCAATATCAAACGGCGTCCAAACGCAACGCAACTCCTGCAGGATTTTTTTGGGCCAGAAGAAAGCCAATGGGCCAAGGAAGCACCTGAGGGGTTGCTCGAGGTGAGCAGCACCCACCAGGGCGCACCAGGAGGCCCAGACACGCCCTGGGGGGTTGTGCCCACCTCGGATGCCCCCTGAACCGCCTCTTTGCTCTATAAATACCAAAATATTCCAGAAACCCTAGGGGAGTAGACGAAATATTGATCCAGCCGCCACATAGTCCAGAACCACTAAGATCCAATCTAGACACCGTCATGGAGGGGTTCACCACTTCCATTGGTGCCTCTCCTATGATGCATGAGTAGTTCTTTATAGACCTACGGGTCCGTAGTTAGTAGCTAGATAGCTTCCTCTCTCTCTCTCTCTCTCACTTGATTATCAATACAATGGTCTCTTGGAGATCCATATGATGTAAGTCTTTTGGCGGTGTGTTTGTTGGGATCCTATGAACTTTGAGTTTATGATCAGATCTATGTTTTTATCCATGAAAGTTATTTGAGTCTTCTTTGATCTCTTATATGCATGATTGCTTATAGCCTCGTATTTCTTCTCCGATATTTGGGTTTTGTTTGGCCAACTTGATCTATTTATCTTGCAATGGGAAGAGGTGCTTTGTAGTGGGTTCGATCTTACGGTGCTTCATCCCAGTGACAGAAAGGGAACCGACACATATGTATCGTTGCTACTAAGGATAACAAGATGAGATATATATCTGCCGCAATAGATAAAGGGATCTCGTCTACATCATGTCATCGTTCTTATTGCATTACTCCGTTTCCTCATGAACTTAATACACTAGATGCATGCTGGATAGCGGTCGATGTGTGGAGTAATAGTAGAAGATGCAGGCAGGAGTCAGTCTACTAATCTTGGACGTGATGCCTATATAATGATCATTGCCTGGATATCGTCATGATTATTTTAAGTTCTATCATTTGCCCAACAATAATTGTTTTCCCTGAAGGAAATATGCCCTAGAGGCAATAATAAAGTTATTATTTATTTCCTTATTTCATGATAAATGTTTATTATTCATGCTAGAATTGTATTAACCGGAAACATAATACATGTGTGAATACATAGACAAACATAGTGTCACTAGTATGCCTCTACTTGACTAGCTCGTTAATCAAAGATGGTTAAGTTTCCTAACCATAGACATGAGTTGTCATTTGATTAACGGGATCACATCATTAGGAGAATGATCTGATTGACTTGACCCATTCCGTTAGCTTAGCACTTGATTGTTGAAGTATGTTGCTATTGCTTTCTTCATGACTTATACATGTTCCTATGACTATGAGATTATGCAACTCCCGTTTACCGGAGGAACACTTTGTGTGCTACCAAACGTCACAATGTAACTGGGTGATTATAAAGGTGCTCTATAGGTGTCTCCGAAGGTACTTGTTGAGTTGGCGTATTTCGAGATTAGGATTTGTCACTCTGGTTGTCGGAGAGGTATCTCTGGGTCCTCTCGGTAATGCACATCACTATAAGCCTTGCAAGCAATGTGACTAATGAGTTAGTTGCGGGATGATGTATTACGGAATGAGTAAAGAGACTTGTCGGTAACGAGATTGAGCTAGGTATTGAGATACCGACGATCGAATCTCGGGCAAGTAACATACCGATGACAAAGGGAACAACGTATGTTGTTATGCAGTTTGACCGATAAAGATCTTCGTAGAATATGTGGGAGCCAATATGAGCATCCAGGTTCCGCTGTTGGTTATTGACCAGAGATGTGTCTCGGTCATGTCTACATAGTTTTCGAACCCGTAGGGTCCGCACGCTTAACATTCAGTGATGATTTATATTATGAGTTATGTGTTTTGATGTACCGAAGGTAGTTCGGAGTCCCGGATGAGATCGGGGACATGACGAGGAGTCTCGAAATGGTCGAGATGTAAAGATCAATATATTGGATGATTATATTCGGATATCGGAAAGGTTCCGAGTAATTCGGGTATTTATCGGAGTACCGAAGAGTTACGGGAATTCACCGGGGAGTATATGGGCCTTATTGGGCTTTAGGGGAAAGAGAGAGGGGAGGCTACGCGCCCCCAAGGCCTAGTCTGAATTGCACTAGGGGGAGGGGCTACGCCCCCTCCTTCCTTCTCTTCTCTTTTCCCTTTCCTTGACTCCTACTCCTACTACTTGGAAGGGGGGGGGGGAATCCTACTCCCGGTGGGATTAGGACTCCTCCAGGGCGCGCCATAGGAGGGACGGCCCTCCCCCTCCTCCACTCCTTTATATACGGGGGAGGGGGGCACCCCATGGACACACAAGTTGATCTATTGATCTCCCCCAGCCGTGTGCGGTGCCCCCTCCACCATATTCCACCTCGGTAATATCGTAGCGGTGCTTAGGCGAAGCCCTGCGTCGGTAGCATCATCAACACCGTCATCATGCCGTCATGCTGACAGAACCCTCCCGCAAAGCTCTGCTGGATTGGAGTTCTTGGGACGTCATCGAGTTGAACGTGTGCTGAACTCGGAGGTGCCGTACGTTTGGTACTTGGATCGGTCGGATCGTGAAGACGTACGACTACATCAACCGCGTTGTGCTAACGCTTCCGCTTTCGGTCTACGAGGGTACATGGACTCACTCTCCCCGCTCGTTGCTATGCATCACCATGATTTTGCGTGAGTGTAGGAAGTTTTTTGAAATTACTACGTTCCCCAACATTCCCACCTTTTGCTATTTTTCTCGAGAGAAGCCACTAGTGAAACCTACGGCCCCCGGGTCTCTTTTCATCATATTTGCCTTTGCGATCTATTTTCTCTTGCATTTATTTTCAGATCTATTAAACCAAAAATACAAAAATACCTTGCTGAAATTTATTTGTTTCACAATCTATTTATCCTATCTACCACTTTTTACCTCACGTTTTTGCCTATCTTGAGGCACCATACCCGGAAGGGATTGACAACCCCTTTAACACGTTGGGGTGTGACTATTTGTTATTTGTGTGCAGGTGCTGTTTACGTGGTGTGAGGAGGTTCTCCTACTAGTTCAATAAACTTGGTTTCATCATTGAGGGAAATACCTACCGTCGCTATACTGCATCATCCCTTCCTCTTTGGGGAAATACCGACGTAGTTCTAGCAGACATCAAAAGGAATTTCTGGCGCCGTTGCCGGGGAGGATCTTCAACATCAACCGGGTTCCTAATCACAAATCTCATCTCCTCGCAATTTACATTATTTTCCATTTGCCTCTCACTTTCCTCTCCCCCACTTCACAAAAATTTGCCGTTTTATTCGCCCTCTTTTTCATTCGCCGTTTTCTCCTCAGATCTGTTTTTGAGTGCAATCTTGTTGCGTAGTCATCATGACTCAAGAGAGCACCAAGTTGTGTGATTTCTCAAAAAGCAAGAACAATGATTTCATTATCACTCCGATTGCTCCTCCCGCCACTAGTGCAGCGTCTTGTGATATTAATACTACTTTGTTGAATCTTGTCATGAAAGATCAATTTGTCGCTACTCCTAATGAGGATCTCGCGTCCCATATTAACACATTCGTGGAATTATGCGATATGCAAAAGAAAAAAGATGTGGACAATGATGTTGTGAAGTTGAAATTATTTCCGTTTTCTTTGCGAGATCGTGCAAAAATTTGGTTTTCTTCTTTGCCTCGCAATAATATCAATTCTTGGAACAAGTGCAAGGATGCTTTTATCACTAAGTATTTTCCGCCCGCAAAAATTATTTCCCTTAGAACCCAAATCATGAATTTCAAGCAACTTGAACATGAGCATGTTGCATAATCTTGGGAAAGGATGAAATTGATGCTAAGGAATTGCCCAACTCATGGGTTAAATCTTTGGATGATCATACAATTTTTTTATGCGGGATTGAATTTTGTTTCTCGTAATCTTTTAGATTCCACCGCGGGGGGTACTTTTATGGAAATTACTTTGGGTGAAGCTACTAAATTGCTAGACAATATTATGGCTAATTACTCGCAATGCATACCGAAAGAGCTCCTACTAGTAAAAAAGTCAATTCGGTAGAAGAAATAAATTCTTTGAGTGAAAAAGTTGATGCTCTTATGAAGTTGGTTGATATTGTAAGTGCTCCTATTGATTTTAATGATGTGCCTTTGTCTACTTTGATTGAGAAAAATAGTGATGCCATAGATGTGAATTTTGTCTCGCGAAATAATTTCAACAACAATGCTTATAGAGGTAATTTTAATCCTAGGCCTTTCCTAGTAATTCCTCTAATTCCTATGGTAATCCCACCTAAAATAATAATATAAACATCTCTGATCTTGAGAACAATATTAAAGAATTTATCAATACGCAAAAAGCTTTCAACACATCGATAGAAGAAAAGTTAAATAAAATTGATGATTTGTCTAGAAGTGTTGATAGAATTTCTCATGATATAGAAACTCTCAAGATGAATTTTTTTTTGCCTAGAGTTGAAGAATCAATTAAAGCTATTTATGTTTCTATGGATGAAAGTAAGAAAAGAACCGTATGCTTAGAGCTAAAAGAGAATTTTTAGAAAAAGCGTTTTCTAGTGATTACTATCATAAAAGTGATGCAGATCTTAAAGTGATTGGTGTTTCTTCTATTGATTCTTTGTTTAGTAAAGTTAATATTAATGAAAAAGGGTCTGGAGAAGAGGCAACTTTAGTTAGAAGGCGTCCCTATGATTTGGTGGGTGAAAATCTTGTTGAAAAAATTAATAAAAGTGGGTTTGAAGAGGTCAAGACTTTAACTAGCGATGTGCCCACTATTTTGGATTACAAAGACTTTAATTATGATAGTTGCTCTTTGATTTATTGTATTTCTTTGTTGCAATCCATGATAAATTAAGCCCATTCTTATGAACAAATAAAACTTTTAATTTGTTGATGCTATGATGAAAGCTTTTGAAGAAAAGTTGGAATTAGAAGTTTCAATTCCTAGAAAATTACGTGATGAATGGGAACCTACTATCAAAGTCAAGATTAAAAATTATGAGTGTTTTTCTTTATGTGACTTGGGTGCTAGTGTTTATACAATTCCGAAATCTTTATGTGATGTGCTTGGTCTTACCGATATTGAAGAATGCTCTTTAAATTTGCACTTAGCAGATTATACTATTAAAAAGCCTATGGGAAGAGTCAATGATGTTCTTATTCTTGCAAATAGGAATTATGTGCCCATAGATTTTATTTATATTGATGTTGATTGCAATCGGTCTTGTCCAATTATTCTTGGTAGACCGTTTTTGCGTACTATTGGTGCCGTGATTGATATGAAAGAAGGCAATATTAAATTTGAATTTCCACTAAGGAAGGGAATGGAACACTTACCTAGAACAAGAATTAGGACACCATATGAATCAATCATGAGGGCATCTTCTGGATCTAGAACCAAAGATGACAAAACTTAGATCCTACGCGTTATGCCTAGCTTGGGACGTAAAACGATAGCGCTCGTTGGGAGGCAACCCAATGAATAAAATTTATTTTTGCTTTTTTATTTCTGCTCTTGAGTGTTAGCACAATTATGCTACTGTTATGATTGTGTTTTTTGTGTCTTAATTAGTGTTTGTGCCAAGCAATGCCTTTGGGAAGACTTGGGTGAAAGTTTATTTGATCTTGCTGAAAAACAGAAACTTTTAACACTCATGAGATTCGTTGTCATTTTTTACATAAGAGTGATTTTAAGTTTATTCTTTTTGCAGAGGATTAATAGACAAATTCCTCACGTCCACCAATTTATTTCATAATTTTTGGAGTTACAGAAGTATTCGAAATTTTCAGATTTATACAGACTGTTCTGTTTTTGAAAGATTCTGTTTTCTTTGCGTTGTGTGCTTGTTTTGATGATTCTATGATTTTCTTTGATGAGTTTTTGCCATAGAAAAGTTGGAATACAGTAGATATAATGCAAAAACAAAATAAGAATTGGTTTTCTACATTACTTATAGTAGTGGTTTGGTTTCTTATACTAACAGATCTCACGAAGGTTTTGTTTGAGTTTTGTGTGATTGAAGTTTTCAAGTTTTGGGTTATTTTACGATGGATGAAGGAATAAGTATAAGAAAAAGGCTAAGCTTGGGGATGCCCGAGGCACCCCAAGATAATATTCAAAGAAGTAGCAAGCAACTAAGCTTGGGGATGCCCCAGAGTGGCATCCCCGCTTTCTTCTAACAACCATCGATATTTTACTTGAAACTATATTTTTATTCGTCACATGATATGAGTTTCACTTGGAGCGTCTTGTATGATCTGAGTCTTTGCTTGTTTTGCTTTGTGTTTTAAGTGTTGAATCCTTGTTGTACACACCCTTTTAAGAGGGCCAAAAAATTATGCTATGCTTGCTCCTATGCTTCACTTAAATTTTTAGAGCCATGGACTTGCTCTAGTACTTCACTTATATCTTTTTGAGCAGGGTTTGCTTTGTTAGTTTTGAAGAAATGCTCTCATGCTTCACTTAGATTTATTTGGGAGTTAGTAAATTTTTAAGAAATTCTCTCTTGCTTCACTTTGATTATTTTGAGAGAAAGACAAAAAATTATGCTCATGATCTTCACTTACATTTGTTTGAGCCTATCAAAAGCAACATATGAAAATAGTCCCAGAGTGATAGATATCCAAGGAGGATATGATAAAAACTTTTATGAAGATCATTGGACAAAATAAACTTGATTCTTAGTAATGGTTTTGAGATATGACGATATGATATGTGAGTCATGTTGATGAGTAATTGTGCTTTAGTAAGAATATTGATGTTAAGGTTTATGATTCCCTATGCAAGCACGAAAGTCAATAGTTATGAAATGAAATTTATATCCTACTTATGGTGCATTATTCGGTGTTACTTATGCTTAATGCTTGGGTACGAGATTTTTTGATTTTTGGTTGGTCGCTTCTCAATCTTTTTACTAGCCTTCATTTTGCAGTAAGTATGTGTAACATCCCAATTTTCAATTTAGATGTTATACATAGATCATCATATGCATATCATATTTATTCTTGCATTTGTTGTGATCCTAGAAATCTTAAGCAACTCAAGGACCCAAGGAGAGAGTTGGAGGTTTCACAAAAAAACCATATTTAAATTTGTTTCAAATTTGAAGAAAGGAACATTTTGATTTTATTATTTTCTCACCAATTATTTCCAATATTAAAATATATGAGAGAAGATAATATGACTTCTTCAAACAGAGAGAAATATTGGAGAAAGAATTTTAAAATCAATTTAGTTTTTTATTGGTATTTTATTTGCTATTTTATTTGAATCAGAAAAATGTGCATTTTTGAAAATTGCATTCTTAGGCCAGAAAGATGTTCACTTTGTTCTAAATATTTTATTAAAATTGGTTTTGGCATTTTTAGAATTTTTTTATATTTTATTAGGAATTTTATTTCGGGCGAAATATTAAAAAAAACTTTGTCGCCCGACTGGGCCGAAGGCCAAGCCGAGCCAGGCCGGCCCGCGCGCCGTCACCGACATCGGTGAGCCGGAGTCCTCCCCGACTCTGACTCCGACTCCGCTGCTGCCCCCTTCCCCAAGCCGTGCCGCCGTCCCCTCCCCCTTATAAGTCGCACCCCAAGGCCCACCTGAGCCCCGAGTCGCCGCCGCCACCACCGCCCTCGCCAGCGCCGCCGCAAGCTCCGCAGCCACCACCCGTCGCCCGCGCCGCCGCCGCCGTCTCGCCGGAGCCCCGCCTCGCCGCCGGAACCCGCCGTCGTCGAGAACCGGTAGAGAACCGCCCCGGTTCGCCGGTTCATTTATGTTTTTTTTTCGGTTTTCGTTTTAGCTCAATTTTTTTTCAAGGGTTTCTAATTAGCGAACGTTCACTCGAACATCTCTACTCGCGAACGTTCATCCGTTTGTCTCAGTTAGGAACGTTCATTCGTTAGCGTTTTTCTTTTTCGCTTATTTTCGGCCAGGTACCTATCCGCGATTATTTTTATCGCGAATCAACCCATGATCTTTAAACTAGCATAACTTTTTACTCGTTTATCCAAATTAGATGAAACCATCGCCTAAATCTTTGTATCATTCTGTTCTTTCCAGTTAATCAACTTGAACATGATTTTGGTACTGTAAAACTTGAGTTTAGTCCAGATTAGTAAACGATCTTGTTTCATTCGTATTTTGAGTTTTGTTGCTCCGTTTGAGTCGAATCTTTTTGCAAATCGTAGCTAATCACTTGTACCTACTGTTAAGATCTAATTCACATGTTAATATTGCTGTTAGGTTTGACTCTTGTTAGTTTAAGCCGTTTGCTTGTTTCGTGTTCAATTTGGATCTTTTCTTGGTTTTTCTCGTGTTTCAATTGAGTGATTGCTTATGTATGCTATTGTTTGTCTATGCTAGATAACCCGGAGTGCGAAGCTTCTTACTACAAATCTCTAGAGTTTGCAGATCATCAGCAAGGCAAGTTACACTTTGATCATACTCCTTTTTACCCAGATTTTACTATGCATTACTTCTATCCCTCAAATATTTGCATCAGTAGGATAGGGAACATGTGGTTTTGGTTGTAGTGCTTGAGGTAGGAACCTAATACCTTTTGATCACCCTGGGAATATAGGTTATGCTTATTTTATTGCTTAGCCATGCTCATAGACGGGGATTGGGTCGTGATTCACACATGGAAGTTTGAGAGTTATTTAATTATGGACAACATTAAGGTGGCAACTTTAATATACATCTGGGTGGATTAGTTGAGGCACCTGGGGAACCCAGTGTTGCCTGCTTTTGGAAATCCCGGAGTACTCGTGTAATTATCCTATGGAATGCCACCCAAGTTCAAAGGGATCATAAGATTATTCATGCTAGAAACTTCCGTGTGCGGCCACAAGCCATTATGGGCTCTGGCATAGTTGAGTATGTTGTGTGACCTCTTTCAGTGGTAGGCTAGCAGATGTAGGGGATGTAGGTGGTACTGTCTACCCAGAGTAAAGAGTTAATGCTTCTGAAAGACTATGTCTCGGTCATCCATTTCTCAAACATCATGGAGTGCAAGAAATTCAATGGAGGAGATCGAGTCTTGTGGGGAAAAGTGCGCAAACCTCTACAGAGTGTATAAACTAATCATGGTTAGCCGTGTCCTCGATTATGGACATCTTGAGTATCTAGTACTTGAATCTATTGATGTGATCTCATCATGTTACTTAATTAATTTGATTTGGGTTAATGATGATACTTTTAATTGGGATTTGAGTTGCGGTTACTTTCTCAAATATTGAGCAACTTGGGAGTAGTAAATAAATTTATACCTTTGTTGTAGGAAAAAACTAGCTTTATGCAAAATCATAAACTTATAGCCTCCACCAGCCAAATATTGCATGCAGATATAGTTCTTGCATTTCATTGCTTTACAGTGTAACTCTGCCAGCATATTCAATGTGCTGACCTACATGGCTGCAATGTCTCGTGTTGCAGACTACTCAGATGATGAATAAGGTGCAATAGGTCACTGTTTTGCACTCAGCTATGCCGTTGGAGTTGATGGACTCATTTACCTTCGAAGCTTTCACATTTATTTAGTTTAGATGGCCTTCAACCTTGATATTTTTGTGTAATCATACTCATTATGAGTACTCGATGTAATAAGTGTGTGATTGAAACTCTGTTATAATTCCTCGAGTACTGTGTGTGTCAGCATTACCGATCCAGGGATGACACTGATGCATAGAGACTTGACCATTTGAGGTCTGGTCGTTGTGCATCCAAAAACCCTTTAAACCATTTTTGCCATATGAGTCCACTATACCGTTCTAAGCAAGCTTGAATGTGCCATCTCTAATGTTCAAAATAAATTTCTCTTTTGTGTGCTCTACTATTCGCGAGGCGGTAAAGGGTAGCCAATATTTTCCTTGCTAGATGTGTCATTCTCACGATGAGTGTTTATTCACTTGTCATTGCACAAGAGTACGAAAAAGGTACTAGGGATGCCCAGTCCCGAAATGAATAAATGAATTTACTTTATGTTGTCAAATAATAAATTCCTTGGAAAGTGTTGGTATGGAAGGCACCTGTGGATACGGCTAGCCATGGAAAGTAAAAGTTATGGTGGAAAAAGGAATAAAATTTATTTTCTGTTTGGGAACCGCCTATGATGTATCTAGCATTGAAAGTGTTGGGATGCTCCAAGTCGTTTTCATTGGTAGGAAAAGTATGCCTCTCAAAAATAATTTTATCTCTCAATTTAAGCTTTGAGCTATGGCACCTCTACAAATCACTACTTCCCTCCGCGAAGGGCCTTTCTTTTACTTATGCAATTTTTATTTTGGATTTGAGTCTCCATCTTCTCTTACAAAGCACCAACTGGGCACTATGATCGTATTTGAGCATTGGGTGTAGCTAATATTCGAGTGTGTTTCATGAATGGATCAATGATTGAGCATGATGGGCTAGGGCTAACTTGCTTTAGTGTTGATATTTTGAAAGACATGGTTGCTTGTTGGTATGCTTGAGTATTAAAGTCTTCATGTCAAAACTAGACTATTGCTTTGAATCATATAAAATTCCATATGTCCATGCTATAAAGAAAAGAATATGATGAACATGTTAGGCAGCATTCCACATCAAAAATTTTGTTTTTATCATTTACCTACTAGAGGACGAGCATGAATTAAGCTTGGGGATGCTGATACGTCTCCAACGTATCTATAATTTTTGATTTTTGCATGCTGTTATATTATCATTCTCGGATGTTTAACAATCATATTATAGTCATTTTTTATCATTTTTTGGTACTAACCTATTGACATAGTGCCCAATGCTGGTTGCTGTTTTCAGCATGTTTTTTACAATGCAGGAAGTCAATATCAAACAGAGTCCAAACGCAACGCAACTCCTGGAGGATTTTTTTGGGCCAGAAGAAAGCCAATGGGCCAAGGAAGCACCTGAGGGGCTGCTCGAGGTGAGCAGCACCCACCAGGGCGTGCCAGGAGGCCCAGACATGCCTTGGGGATTTGTGCCCACCTTGGGTGCCCCCGAACCGCCTCTTTGCTCTATAAATACCCAAATATTCCAGAAACCCTAGGGGAGTCGACGAAATATTGATCCAGTCACCGCAGAGTCCAGAACCACCAAGATCCAATCTAGACACCATCATGGAGGGGTTCACCACTTCCATTGGTGCCTCTCCTATGATGTGTGAGTAGTTCTTTGTAGACATACGGGTCCGTAGTTAGTAGCTAGATGGCTTCCTCTCTCTCTCTCTCTCTCTCTCTCTCTCTCTCTCTTGATTATCAATACAACGGTCTCTTGGAGATCCATATAATGTAAGTCTTTTGGCGGTGTGTTTGTTTGGATTTGATGAACTTTGAGTTTATGATCAGATCTATGTTTTTATCCATGAAAGTTAGTTGAGTCTTTTTTGATCTCTTATATGCATGATTGCTTATAGCCTCGTATTTCTTCTTCGATATTTGGGTTTTGTTTGGCCAACTTGATCTATTTATCTTGCAATGGGAATAGGTGCTTTGTAGTGGATTCGATCTTACGGTGCTTGATCCTAGTGACAGAAAGGGAACCGACATGTATGTATCATTGCTACTAAGGATAACAAGATGAGATCTATATCTGCTGCAATAGATAAATGGATCTCGTCTACATCATGTCATCGTTCTTATTGCATTACTCTGTTTCCTCATGAACTTAATACACTAGATGCATGCTGGATAGCGGTCAACGTGTGGAGTAATAGTAGTAGATGCAGGCAGGAGTCGGTCTACTAATCTTGGACATGATGCCTATATAATGATCATTGCCTCAATATCTTCATGATTATTTGAATTCTATCAATTGCCCAACAGTAATTGTTTTCCCACCGTTTGCTATTTTTCTTGAGAGAAGCCACTAGTGAAACATACGACCCCCGGGCCCCTTTTCATTATATTTGCCTTTGCAATCTATTTTCTCTTGCATTTATTTTCAGATCTATTAAACCAAAAATACAAAAATACCTTGCTGCAATATATTTGTTCCGTGATCTATTTATCCTATCTACCACTTTTTACCTCACTTTTTTGCCTATCTTGAGGCGCCGTACACGGAAGGGATTGACAACCCCTTTAACACGTCGGGTTGCGAGTATTTGTTATTTGTGTGCAGGTGCTGTTTACATGGTGTGAGGAGGTTCTCCTACTGGTTTGATAACCTTGGTCTCATCACTAAGGTAAATACCTATCGTCGTTATACTGCATCATCCCTTCCTCTTTGGGGAAATACCAACGTAGTTCTAGCAGACATCACATCCATTGCACCATACTCCGCAAGCATCTTGCCATCCGCATCCGCCATCTCTTTGGAAAAGGCCGCCACGAGCTGGGTGTGGGAGGCCAAGATCTGGGATTTGACAGGCTCCATCGTGGCAACGTATGTTGCACAGGAACGGACGGCTGCTCGAACGCTCTCGGCGATTGTCAACTCTTCGACCGTGGGTTGCCGACCGTTGTCGGAGAAGCTTCTTTCCATTTGTGCGGTGACCTCTTCGAGCTGGGCGTGGGCAGCCTCGACATGGTCGTGGGCGGCCTCCATCAAGGCTAAGGTTGTCGCTGCGGAATGGACAACTTATGTGCCGCTCTCGCCAGTTGCTATCCCCGAGGCAGATGTTGCTGCCGCTGCATGAGAAGCAACAACAACCGTTTGGGCTGCCTTGGCCACCCAGTCACAGAGTGCGGTCGCCCTCACAAAGCTTGTTAGCACGCGCCTAGCGGCGGTGGCCGCGTTCTCATCGGAGTGGTCCGCCGAAGTTGCCCTCACGACGCGGGTCCACGTCCCCATCTTTCATCGGCGACAATTGAATAGTGAAATGATATTTGGGGAGCGAACTAGTGTGCTTGAAACATCGGCTGTGGACTGTAGCCAATGCACCTTCTCGCGTAAGCCATAGGTGTACTATACACCAACGTTACTCCAGGATATTTTGTACTTCATCTCACACGGTTGGTGATAATAAAATGTGTTGGATCTACTGGATTTTTCATCTTGATTTGAATTACAAAATGGGGTCACAACGACAATGGACGGTGTTTGAATTGCTAGACCTTTTATCCGCAGTGAACATGCAACTATATGTGTGTAGTAAAAAAATTGGAATTATTCAGGGTTCGTTCAGAAATTTTATACAATAAATTGGTTTTCTAGCCATTTCAGGTGCACAATTCAAAATTAAAGCACATGCTCTAGTCCATAAAAACGGGTTGCAAAATCAAATGTTTGTCCTTGGTTGCAAGCTTAGGTCACATGCAAGAAATGAGACTGAATGTCAAACACCTTGACACTGTCGCTCGGCCCCTAACATTGAGATACATGCTTTTAAAATTCTAGTAAATCAAAAACTCGTCTGAAATTCATGAAACTTGACATGATATCATGGAATGGCAGCGACATGCCATGGTAAAAATATTGTCCCATTTGGGGCAAATGTGCGTATAAGCTTCTCGCAAACCAGAGCTTCTCACAGCAAGCCAAATGGTTTCGGTAGGGTACATGCCACCTTGGGGGACGAAACAGTATATGTTGCCTCTTCTTACTTTCAAAATGTTTCTCGTGTCAACATAGAACAACACGAGTGTTGTGTCAATTTTTGGGATTTTTCAGGGTTCACTTCGACATTTTTATACATTAACTGAGTTTTCTATGCATTCATGTGCATAATTCAAATTTGAACTACAGACACATGCTCTAATGCATATAAATTAGTTGAAAATTCAAATTTGTGTCCTTGGTTGCATGCTTAGGTCCAATGCGAGAAATGGGATGAATGTCAAACACCCTGCCACCGTCACTCGGTCGCAAACATTGAGATACCTGGTTTTAAATTCTAGTAAATCCAAAACTCATCTGAATCCCATGAAACTTGGCATGCTATCATGGAGTGGCATCAACATGCCATGGTAATTTTTTTGTCCCATTTGGGGCAGGTTTGGGGACATGCTTCTCACAAACTAGAGCTTCTCACAACAAGCCTGATGGTTTCGGTAGGGAACGTCCCACCTTTGGGGACGAAATGATATCCATTGCCTCTTATTGCTTTCAAATTTTTTCTAGTGTCAACATAGAACAAAGGAGCGTTGTGTCAATTATTGGGATTTTTTGGGGTTCGTTTGGACATTTTTATGCATTAATTGAGTTTTCAATGCATTTATGTGCATAATTCAAATTTGAACTACATGCACATGCTCTAATGCATATAAATTGGTTGAAAATTCAAATCTGTGTCCTTGGTTGCATGCTTAGGTCCCATGCAAGAAATGGGAATGAATGTCAAACACCCTGCCACCATCATTCGGCCGCAAACATTTGAGATTCCTAGTTTTGAAATTCTAGTAAATCCAAAACTCGTCTGAAATTCATGAAACTTGGCATGCTATCATGGAGGGCATCAACATGCCGCGGTAAATATTTTGTCCTATTTGGGGTAGGTTTGGGTATAAGCTTCTCACAAACCAGAGCTTTTCACAACAAGCCTGATGTTTCGGTAGGGAATGTCCCGCCTTTGGGGACGAAATGATATCCGCTGCCTCTTGTTGCTTTCAGAAAAATTCTAGTGTCAACAGAGAACAACAGGAGTGTTGTGTCAATTTTTGGGATTTTTCGGGGTTCGTTTGGACATCTTAATGCATTAATTGAGTTTTCAATGCATTTATGTGCATAATTCAAATTTGAACTACATGCACATGCTCTAATGCATATAAATTGGTTGATAATACAAATCTGTGTCCTTTGTTGCATGCTTAGGTCCCATGCAAGAAATGGGAATGAATGTCAAACATCCTGCCACCGTCACTTGGGCGCAAACATTGAGATTCCTGGTTTTTAAATTCTAGTAAATCCAAAACTCGTATGAAATTCATGAAACTTGGCATGCTATCATGGAGTGGCATCAACATGCCATGGTAAATGTTTTGTCCCATTTGGGGTACGTTTGGGTATAAGCTTCTCACAAACCAGAGCTTCTCACAACAAGCCTGATGGTTTCGGTAGGGAACGTCCGACCTTTGGGGACGAAATGATATCCGCTGCCTCTTATTGCTTTCAAATATTTTCTAGTGTCAACAAAGAACAACAAGAGTGCTGTGTTAATTTTTGGAATTTTCAGTGTTCATTTGGACATTTTTATACATTAACTCGGTTTTCTAGGCATTTTATGTGCATAATTTAAATTTGAACTACATGCACATGCTCCAATGCATATAAATTGGTTGAAAAATCAAATCTTTGTCCTTGGGGTGCATGCTTAGGTCCCATGCAAGAAATGGAAATGAATTTCAGACACCAAGGCACCGTTGATTGCCGACAAAATGTTGAGATACTTTGCTTTTTAAATTCTAGCAAATCCAAAACTCGTCTGAAATTCATGAAACTTGGCATGCTATCATGGAATGGCACCCGACATGCTGTGGTATTTTTTGTGTCCATTTTGAGAGAAGAAGCACTCGAATAACAGCCAACAAAGGCATTTTGAAACAAATAGCTGCCACTCTAACATCACAAACATTTGTATAGTTCAAATCGTGTGCATTATGTTAACCATTCACGTGACACCACATGTATTGGTTTTAATGGCTATAGGAGGTGCCATGCGACAACTGCTTGACTGAACGGGAGGCATGCGAGCACAGTCCGGTGCACAGGCTGACTGGGAGGTGTGCAAGCTGTCCTCCAATGTGCAGGCTCACCAGGAAGCATGCAAGATGTACGCTGCAGAGGCTCACTGGGAAGCGAGCCCTTTGACTTCCATGTCCGCCCGCCTTCCTAATGGTGCCCGAGCCGCTGCTTAATATGGACGGCCTTACTGTTCACCTCTCATTGCCCTCCCTCCCGCAGACCTCCACCAACGCCATGGCGCAGAAGGATCATCTGCCACTAGTCTTCAAGTTTGGTGAAGTCAACTCCGAGCCAGAGGAGATAGAAAATAAGGAGGAATGGGGCCTCATGGACATGGCACAGAATAAGCTAGCCACGACAGTTGCTGCCGCCACTCCCATCCCAGCTCCCATCCCCGTGCCCGTGCCAGCGACCATCCTTGTAGCATTGACGGGCTGGTCGCCGAGCACTATCGCAGAGCTGGAAGCCGCGGGTGTCAGCAAGGTCTTCGCGGACCCGCGTGAGCTCGTGTACCTGCCAGTGCCAGCGCCCGTGCCCGTGCGCGTGCACGCCCCTCCACCCACCACGGTGCTGGTCCCCATGCATGGACACCACCAACGATCTAAAAGCGCTCATGGTTTCGGGCTTGAAATGCCGGAATCTTGTCAACATCCAGGACTACTACAAGGTCTGGGGCAGCAACAACAACAAACTGAACTCCCTGGTTGACCTCGCCTCGGCCATCATCGACGCCTACTACATGAAGATGAAGGATGAGAGCAAGAAGGACAAGAAAGCCTGGCACAATGTTTGGCATGAGAGATTGGATGAACAACACGTCAAGTACGCGGCCAAGGACACGTACACAAGCTACGAGATGTACAGGCGGATCATTGACATGAGGAAGTGTCTTCTTCCTGCCCCAGACAAGGGATTGAGCCACAGAGCAGTGGCGGGAGCGTCACAAGAAGTAGATGACTATACGATCGTTTCTCCTACTTTAGAATGCATGCAATTGTTTATTGAGTTGTGTGTGAATGATCTGTATAGTCATTTATGTAATTGGATGTTTATTTCAGCTACACACACACACACACACACACACATGTTATCCTTCTGTAGATAGAGCAAATCACACGGCTTATTAGCAGCAATCGTCTGTGTTATTATTGGTCTTCGCACACATTTCTGATTACGGACCTGCTTGCCGCGTATCACACACATCTTGTTCAGTTGAACCATTTCCATTGTGGTGCGTAATCACACACATTTCATCCTAGTGAACTGTACGTCGTATATCGCACACATCCTCATCTAGCTGCCCATTTCTGTTGTTCTGCATCATCACAAACAGTTCTTCTGGATTAACCATTTGCCACTCATCGAATGGAGGGAAGCTTCTACATTCGCGGGGGGCGTGGCATTGACCATTGGGCGGAAACAGTCGGTCATCAGGGTGCGCAATAAAGGATGCAAAGAGGAATCCTACAGCAGCAAGGACCAACTTCCCTACCGATAGCTCATCTAACAGAACTCCCAAGTTAACTGTGCTGAGGCTGGACTAGTCATGAGATGGGTGACCGGATGGGAAGTGGACTCGATATAAACTAGATGGATGGGTCACTACAAAGGTTTATTATAAAACCTTTGCAGCGACCCGTTCATCTAGTTAATATCGAGGTCTTTATTTTGTAATTTTTGACATTTTTTGTTTTTTGAACACATGTTGATTGGCTTGAAGAAGGTCTATCTCGTTACTTTTTGATAATTTTTATTTTCTGAACACATATTGATTGGCTTGAATGATGGTCTATCCCGTTACTTAACGACATGTTTCCAAAACATGGACCTCGAGGTTAATTCAACTAATAGGATGGAGCACTATATACATTTAACGCAATTAAATGTTTTCCAAAAAAAGTGATATGATTTATGTGAAACTTATAAGTCATGTATGTCAAATTAACCTCTCTGTACTTTTTCTCAAATTAACCTTCGGGCCTGTTAGCCGCGTATCACACACATCTTGTTAAGTTGAACTGTTGATATTCTCTTCCCTGATCTAAAACAGTCCATTCGAGTGAACCGTATGCCGTATATCACTCACACCTTGATTTGGCTGACTGTTTCTGTTGCTTTCCCTAATAGCAAACATTTCATCGGAGCAAACTGTATGCCGTATATCACACACACATTGATATGGCTGCCCGTTTCTGTTGTTCTGTCTAATCGCAAAAAGTTCGTCAGGATCAACCATATGCCCATCATCGCACACACAAGTAAAATATGAACCGTGTTTGATGTACCCGCCATCGCAAACGTTTTGCACCTTTTTTGACGGTTATTTCACACCACCATTTGCGATTAATGCATCGCACACAGTTTCTTCAAAGGGTCTCTGATCATAGTGTCGCGTTAGCAGCATCCTGCAGTAGTGTTGCACCCAACGCGGGCAAGAGGGTTGTCAATCCCCTTGAACTCATTAATTGCAAGGATCAAATCTCGTAGTGGAAGATAGATAAACTGCAAAAAAATAAAAGAAGTAAAATTGTAGCAAAGGAATTTAGTTTTTATAGTATGATAAAGGTAGACCCGGGGGCCATAGTTTTCACTAGAGGCTTCTCTCTCGAACACATAGCATACGGTGGGTGAACAAATTACTATTGGGCAATTGATAGAAAAGCGCATAGTTATGACAATATTCAAGGCAATGATCATGTATATAGGCATCACGTCCGAGACAAGTAGACTTGCTCCTGCCTGCATATCCTACTATTACTCCACCCATTAATCGCTATCCAGCATGCATCTAGGGTATTAAGTTAGTAAAAATAGAGTAACGCGTTAAGCATGATGACATGATGTAGGCAAAGTAGACTCAACTAATATGAATAAACCCCATAGTTTCACCCTTAATGGCAACAATAAAAATACGTGTCTTCTCCCTTTCTATCACTGGGATAGAGCACCGCAAGATTGAACCCATCACAAAGCGCCTCTCCCACATAAGATAAATCAATCTAGTTGGCCAAACCAAACAGATAGATCGGAGAGAAATACAAAGCTATAACGATCATGCATAATAAAGTTCAGAAAAGACTCAGTTACTTATGAATATTTAGATCATAAACCCACAATTCATCAGATCCCAATAAAAACAACCACAAAAGAAGATTTCGTCGGATAGAAGTCCAAGAACATCCAGGAGAACATGGTATTGAAGATCAAACAGAGAATAAGCCATTGAGGTAGTAGCTATGGACCCGTGGGTCTATGGTAAACTACTCACTCATCATCAAAAGGCAGCGAGGATGATGTAGTAGCCCTCCGTGATCGATTCCCCCTCCAGCAGAGTACTAGAAAAGGCCTCCAGATGGGATCATGGAAGAACAAAAGCTTACAATAGCGGAAAAAGTGTTTCGGGTGGCTCTCTGTTGGTTTGGGAATATTTGTGAATTTATAGAGGAGGAATTAGGTCAAGAAGTGCTAGGGGGGGCACAAGCTCAAGGGGCACCTCCTAGGTCGCGCCCTACGAGCTTGTCGCTCACCCAACTCTTCTGGCCTCCCCCCGAACCTTCTAGGGTCCCTTCTGGTCCAGAGAAAATTAATCCAAAGATTTTTTTTGTTTGGACTTTGTTTGATATTGATTTTCTAAAAAGCCAAAAACAAGCAAAAAACGGGAACTGGCATTTGGCAATAGGTTAATAGGTTAGTCCCCCAAATGATATAAAATAGCATATAATTGCATATAAAACATCCAAGATTGATACCATAATAGCATGAAACAATCAAAAATTATAGATACATTGGAGACGTATCAGAAAGGACGGTGAGTGGAGGATAGATCTGGACCTACATTGTTGCCAATGGCAAAAAACAAGTAGAAGGAGGAAAGAGAAGGAGAAATGGAGAAGTTATGTTGAATCTTTCCTCCTCCTCCTCCTCCTTCTATAGTGCAATGCGAGATTCCAGGTTGGTGTCGTAAACTCGTGCCACATTAGACTGCTGCATGGACCAGGGCACGAGAAGTGAGGGGCAGTGACGGCGACGGGACAAGTCCTTCGATGGGACCACGACCACTTGGGAACTGATGGCCTGCAAAACACACATGGTAGTGTAGCAACTTCATGTAAGTATCCTAATAGTAGTCGCCCCAACAAAGAGCGAAGGAGAGTATTTATGAGTAACATTTCTGTCACACACAAGTTGTACAACTCTTATGTGAAGTAACTGCTTGTGGTTTTGCAGAAGTTGTTAGTGTTCCAAGAGTAAAAAAACTAGAATAGTGAATATGATGAGTTGGTTGCAACGAGAAAAATAGTAGCTTTGGGAGTGAAGAACATAAATAAAATTGAAAGTAGAAGTGTTTCCCCTACAATGGAGAGATTAGGCACGTAGAGACTTTGGATCATGGTGTACGTCAAGTGTGCTAGTGCGACGGTAATACCAGTTACCTTGTATCATGGGTTTAGTATTTGGTTTGCTTGTTCAGTAGGAGGATCACCCTAGGGTTATGGAAATCCTGCTCGTGGGATTATATTCCATACTATGGTCCAACTTTGTCGTTGCCACAATTGTCTCCACAATTAAAGTCGTTAAACCAGAACCATGCATTAAGTTCAATGGATCACCGCTATCTCATAGTCTTCGGTCCTCATAAATGCATCCACCTGTCACGCCAGAGGTTGCAAATTTCCTATACAGTATGTGATACCTATGTAGGTCTTGAGATCGTGTTGCCTGAGCCCTTAAATTGGACAACACACATAGAGGTCACCACAGAATAACAACTTACTAGCAAGATCATAAGACTACAAACACAAATGGCGACATATAGGATAGGCACAAATGAGTCTTACCATTTACCTACATATCCCACGCCTAGGGGGAATTACTCACACATCGAATGAGAATAACCAAACTTCTGAGAGAATAAATCCATGAAAACCATATCGGTAATACCGTGAAGATCCACAATAAGATGAATGATTAAACAAGTCTCAGTCTCTAGAAGAGTATGAGTAGAGTTTACATCCAGATCATACAACTTGGAATTCCTATATAATGGTGAAGGATGAATGAATATGAGTATGGAGATACACTACAAGAAAAGACACATCCATGACATTATGGCCCAAACGAAAACATTTTCTATCATGGAAGTGACACTTCCATGACGTTATTTGTGACAAAAACACATATCATCATAGATGTGGTGGGATCCTACTTATATGAAAAAACATTATGACATAAAATGGGCTTTTCATCCTAGGCAGGCTGAAGTCGCACCTGCATGACGTTCTTTGGGTCGTCCATGACGTAAAAAATTGTGGTAGAAGTGAGTGAGAGAATTTTTTGGGTATTTCCAGATATACTCCCTCCGTTTTTATTTACTCTCCATATTAGAGTTGACTGAAGTCAAACTTCATAAAGTTTGACCAAGTTTATAGAAAAGAATATAAATATTTATCATAACAAATCTATATAATGCGAAAGTGCATTCAATAATGAATCTAATAGTATTGATTTGTTATTGTACTTGTTAATATTTTTGTCTATAAACTTTGTCAAAGTTTACAAAGCTTGACTTTGACCAAACCTAGTATGCACAGTAAATAAAAACGGAGGGAGTACGGTGGTTGGTTGAAAGTGCAACTATCCCTAGGTGGTTTTGGTAATTCCTAACAACATATAGCTCATTGAGCTAATGCTATTTCTAGATAAATATTTCACGAAAGCTCAATGAATGGAATGGCATGGATGAGAAAAGTGGACCCCTCAAAATGCTAAGGACAAAAGGATTGGCTCAAGCTCAAAGCTCAAGACTCTACATTTTATATTTTAGTGGTCCAAGATCACATTCAGTCTATAGGAAAAGCCAATACTATCAAGGAGGGATGAGGTGTTGCTTAATGGCTTTCTTGCTCAAAATGCTTAGTGATATGCTCCAAAGCCCTCAACTACTTTCTCACATCCACATATGACCTAAACCAAAAGTCAAACTCGGCCCCACCAATTCTTTCTATCCGGCGCCACTGAGTTCAAATGTCATAGCCACTGCCACAAACCCTAGGCAAATCGGTCTCACTGATAGGGATCTCGGTCTCACCGAGATGGGATTGTAATCTCTCTGTTTCCCTTTGTAACGTTTCGGTACCACCGAGATGAGCGATTGGTCCCACCGAGATTGCAATGTAGACTCTCTGTTTCCCTTTTGTAACATTTCGGTGTCACCGAAATGAGCGAACCGGTCCCATCGAGTTTACCTGACCAACTCTTTGGTTAGCTTATTACCAAAATCGGTCCCACCGAGTTTGTGTAATCGGTTTCACCGAGATTACGTTATGCCCTAACCCTAACCATATCAGTCCTACCGAGTTGCATGTCGCTCCCACCGAAAATCCTAACGGTCACTAGATTTGCTGAATCGGTCCGATCGAGTTTATCAATTCGTCCCACCGAGATTGGCAAGTTGTGTGTAATGGTTAGATTTTGTGTGGAGGCTATATATACCCCTGCACCTCCTCTTCATTCGTGGAGAGAGCCATCAGAATGAACCTACACTTCCAACTTACATTTTCTGAGAGAGAACCACCTACTCATGTGTTGAGACCAAGATATCCCATTCCTACCATATGAATCTTGATCTCTAGCCTTCCCCAAGTTGCTTTCCACTCAAATCTTCTTTGCACCAAATCCAAATCCTGTGAGAGAGAGTTGAGTGTTGGGGAGACTATCATTTGAAGCACAAGAGCAAGGAGTTCATCATCAACACACCATTTGTTACTTCTTGGAGAGTGGTGTCTCCTAGATTGGCTAGGTGTCACTTGGGAGCCTCCGACAAGATTGTGGAGTTGAACCAAGGAGTTTGTAAGGGCAAGGAGATCGCCTACTTCGTAAAGATCTACCGCTAGTGAGGCAAGTCCTTTGTGGGCGACGGCCATGGTGGGATAGACAAGGTTGCTTCTTCGTGGACCCTTCTTGGGTGGAGCCCTCCATGGACTCGCGCAGCCGTTACCCTTCGTGGGTTGAAGTCTCCATCAACGTGGATGTACGATAGCACCAGCTATCCCTTAAGCCTCCCCCAAGCTTGAGCGATGCTTTCTCCTTCGCGAGGCCAGAAATTATATATGTAATTACGATCACGATGAACAAGATGCATAGGATAGAACTTCTGGTGAAATTCCAACTCCAGTCGCTTATAATTCCAAAATCTCGTATCATCACATAGCCTATACCATGTCATTGCATCTCCCTTCAAAGATAAAGGGAAGACCTTCCTTTTGACAACATCATCGGGTATACCTGCAAGCTTAAATAATCCACAAACTTCATCCACAAATATAAGGTGAAGTCAGGATGCAATGTTCCGTCTCCTACAAAAGGATTAGCTAGCAGTTTTTCTATCATACCCGAAGGAATCTCAAAGTGAATATTTTCATATGGTTCAGTAGGTTGAGGAGCATCTCTTTGCTCTTCTGGTTGGGGTGAAGATACCCCAAACTAGCCCCTCAAAGGATTAGTTTCCATAGTGACAAGTAACAGAAAATTTCAGCACACTATATAAATGTTTCCTTACCAAGTTCCACTCACCAAAAGCGCTACACTCCCCGGCAACGGCGCCAGAAAAGAGTCTTGATGACCCACAAGTGTAGGGGATCTATCGTAGTCCTTTTGATAAGTAAGAGTGTCGAACCCAACGAGGAGTAGAAGGAAATGATAAGCAATTTTTAGTAAGGTTTTCTCTGCAAGCACTGAAATAATAGGTAATAGATAGTTTTGTGATAAGATAAATAGTAATGAGCAAAAAGTAAATAAAGTAAATAAAGTGCAGCAAGGTGGCCCAATCCTTTATGTAGCAAAGGATAAGCCTGGAAAAATTCTAATAATGAGGAAGGAGCTCCTGAGGACACATTGGGAATTATCGTCAAGCTAGTTTTCATCACGTTCATAAGATTCGCGTTCGGTACTTTGATAATTTGATATGTGGGTGGACCGGAACTTGGGTACTGCCCTAACTTGGACAAGCATCCCACTTATGATTAACCCCTATTGCAAGCATCCGTAACTAAAAAAAGGAGTATTAAGGTAAACCTAACCACAACATTAAACATATGGGTCCATATCAACCCCTAACGAAGCAACGCATAAACTAGGGTTTAAGCTTCTGTCACTCTAGCAACCCATCATCTACTTATTACTTCCCTATGGCTTCCTCTAGGCCCAAATAATGGTGAAGTGTCATGTAGTCGACGTTCACATAACACCACTAGAGGAAAGACAACATACATCTCATCAAAATATCAAACGAATACCAAATTCACATGACTACTAATAGCAAGACTTCACCCATGTCCTAAGGAACAAACATAACTACTCACAAAGCATATTCATGTTCATAATCAGAGGAGTAATAATATGCATAAAGGATCTGAACATATGATCTTCCACCAAGTAAACCAATTAGCATCAACTACAAGGAGTAATCAACACTACTAGCAACCCACAGGTACCAATTTGTGGTTTTGATACAAGATTCGATACAAGAGATGAACTAGGGTTTTGAGAGGAGATGGTGCTTGTGAAGATGTTGATGGAGATTGACCCCCTCCCGATGAGAGGATCGTTGGTGATGACGTTGGTGATGATTTCCCCCTCCCGGAGGGAAGTGTCCCCGGTAGAACAGCTCCGCCAGAGCCCTAGATTGATTCCGCCAAGGTTCCGCCTCGTGGCGGCGGAGTTTCGTCCCGTAAGCTTGCCCATGATTTTTTTCCAAGGTAAAAGTGATGATATAGCAGAAGATGGACGCCGGAGGCCCACCAGGGGGCCCAGGAGATAGGGGGCCGCGCCCTACAGGGAGGGGCGTGCCCCCTATCTCCTAGACAGGGTGTGGGCCCCCTGGCCTATTTCTTTCGCTCATAAATTCTTAATAAATCCAAAAAGTTGTTTCGTGGAGTTTCAGGACTTTTGGAGTTGCGCAGAATAGGTTCCCAACGTTTGCTCATTTTCCATCCAGAATTCCAGCTGCCGGCATTCCCCCTCTTCATGGTAAACCTTGTAAAATAAGAGAGAATAGCCATAAGTATTGAGATATAATGTGTAATGACATCCCATAATGCAATAAATATTGATATAAAAGCATGATGCAAAATGGACGTATCATGGGTTCCCAAGACTACGTCAAGTTCTACTTCATCAAGTACGACTACAAATCCAAGGATTCCCATCAAGATGATGTGCATCCCGAACAAGAAGAACTAGAGAGTTCTTGAGTGTGATTCCGCCAACATACTTCACTCTTATCATTTTGGTAAGGACAAGTGCAATCAACTTCCACATCTTTCACTAGTTCATGGAGTCACAAACCCTCTTGTTGGTAAGACAAGGGACAAGGTAACCTAATGCTTTCATAGACATCATTTTGTGTGTGCATCACTCTATGTCTATGGATATCCTTGTTTTTTCCTTGTGGGACTAACCCGTGTAGGTATTTAAAGTGCAACTCACTCCAAAGGATTGCTCCAAATGATCTACATCAACATTGAGCATCCACATCTTCAACACCTACATGAAGTCATCATCGACAAAACCCAAGGTTAGTTCATCCCTCTAAGGGGGGATCTCACATCTAGGGGGAGCTTTACTCTAAGAATTGAGTTAAAGCAACTCTAATGGTGTGAACACAACAATGCATTATGTAAAAGTGGCAACCCCACTTGAGCTTAAACGATGAGTATGACCTATGATCAAATGTTCTCATTTGACTACTAAGTTAATATACTCATATATAGGTGACCTAGTCATTGCCAATTTCTTGATAGATGCTAGAATGGTTGTGCATGCTTTGCCACATATTTCATTTGTCATTTTATTGTGTGAGCATGTTGGTTGCATATTTCTCTCATTCGAGGACATCCACTTGTTGCTTTGATTGTTTGGTTTCTTTTCTTTTGCCAAGTGGATGGACAAGGATGCCTAAGAACCCTCCCTAGCTATCTATGCTTTTCTTGTCTCAAACTCTATTCATGCTACATCACAAAGTTTGATCAATTCAGATTCGAACCACTTTGTGTGAGGAGCAGTCGGAGTCCCCGATTCGTCATAGACTTAAACATACAAAACTTCTTTGTGCGTTTCGGTCTGACCGATTCTTCCATTTCGGTCATACTGAGATCACTAAGTCGATCTAGGTTTTCAATCTTGGTGCAACCAATTTGAACTTTTCGGTCACACCGAGTTGCAGTAACTGCTTGCAGTTATGCATCTTGGTGCCACCGAGTTATTCCACTCGGTCACACCGACAGGGTTAGGCTATATATATCCCCGGGCCAAAATTTGGAAATTTCTCCGAACCCCTTTGCCCGCCCTCAACCTGCTCTGCCTCCCTGGGTCTCCGGATCGTCCTCCTCATCGCCAGCTGCCTCCCGCCGCTGGTCTCCGCCGACGTCAACGGGAATAGACTCTGCCGTTGCCGCCGTAGCAGGTGCATCGCCGCACTTAGGGTATGGACTTGATCCTTGTGCTAATCTCACTCCGATTCCTAGCACATTGTTTTGCCATGTATCTTGCCATGATTGAGATCATCCTATCCAGCAAAATCACTCCATAGTTTAGTTGTGGATTGAAAATTTATGGTTAGGTTTCCACCAAAATCATCTTGGACCAACCGAGTTGAAGAAATCGGTTCCACCGATTTGGCCAAGGCCATTGCACATGTGGTTCTCGGTCTGACCGAGAATTGCAAATCGGTGTGACCGAGATCAAGACTTTGTGAAACCCTAGTAGTCTTGGTGCCACCGAACTGTGACTCGGTCTGACTGAGTTCACTAGTTTAGGTTCCAAAAGTTGCTTCGGTATCACTGAGTTTACAAATCGGTAGATCCGAAATGCTTTTTGTGGAAAACTAAAACTAAGTTTTTGACTCATTCTTTTGCAAAAACCTCTGCATTATGTGATGCTCATCCTTTCTATCTCATCTATATCTGTTCACAGGGTCTGCTGTCAGTGTTTGCAACATGTCTGATCAAAGTGACAGTCAGAACAAGTCTGAGGAATAGGTTCACATGAGTGAGGGCACTAGTCCCTCTAGCAACTATGATGGTAGCAGGAGCACTCCCAGCAACTTGCCTAAGGCAGCCACCAGGGCCAGAAAGAAGAAAACCTCAGAGTCTGAGGATGAAGACTATGTGGCTGTTGAGGATGAGGCCACTTCCAAGAAGAAGGTGCTCAAGAAGGAATATGGCATAGTTGTTGCCACCAAAGCCTAAAGCTGCACCCAAGAGGAATACAAGGAACATTCCTGCTGGAGAGAAGAACAAGGCCCCAGTGCCTGAAGTTGCTGTTGAAGAAGAAGATGATGAGGAACATGTCTTGAGGAAGTTGAAGCCCAAAATTCCAGATCACAATGATGTTCATCCTATAGCTGAGGATATGAAGCTGAGAAAGGATGCATGACTCAGATAGTGGAGATTGACTGATCCCTATGCAGTCAGGAGGAGAACTGTTGTGGACTATAGGTTCCATACAAAGGAACGACATGATTTCTATGAGACAGTGCTGCTTGACAAGAAGCCAATAGTCTGTGACATGAGATGGGTGGACTGGAAATATATCAAGGAAAATGAAGAGCACTATCCTGGAGTGTATGACAATTTCAATGCTTGTGGAGTGGATGACTTTGTTGGGCAGAATCTCACAAAGTGGAATGATGAGCTTATAATGCAGTTCTACTCCACAACACACTTCTATCTAGATGGAAGGATAATATGGATGTCTGAAGGTACTAGGTACCAATCAACTGTTGAAGAATGGGCAAATCTGATCAATGCACCTAAGGAAAAAGAGGATGGCTTGGATATCTATGCCAAGAAGAAGAAGGATCACAACTCTATGGCACATATGTACAGGGAGATCCCAGATGCTGCTATTGAAACACACAAGTTTGGATCAGTACATTACCTTCTGTCAGGATTGCCAACAATCAACTAGATCCTCAGGCACACTCTTTTGCCTAAGTCAGGTGATCACAAGGTGATCAGAGGACATGCTATCAACCTGCTTCACATATTTGATGTGCCTCAAAAGTTCAAGGTCATGAGCCTCTAGTGGAAAGTATCAAGAGGACAGCTACTGACCAAAATAGAAGTTGTGGGTATGCCCCACAGATCCAGGAGCTAATCAACTCCAAGATGGGCACTGGCACATACCTCTTGGACAAGGATCACATGCCCATCTACCTAGATTTTGAGGACAACACAGTGGTTATTGATGAAAATGAACCATCTTTTATGCAAGCACAAGCAAAGATGAAGAAGGCAAGGACTGAAAAGGCTACAAAGATGCCAACCATTGATGAGCCATCTTAGTATTTCCTGAAGAGCAAGCAAGATCAGCTTGGCTACTTGATTGCCTCCACTCTGAGGATTGAGAAAGGATTGGCCACCCTGACTCAAAACCAGGAGAGCCTGGAGAGGATCATGGAGCAAAAGTTCTATGACTTGGATGTGAAGGTCACTGAGATACAGTCAGTTGTTGAGCAACTTCTGGATGACATGCATGAGAGGAAGGGAAATACTACCACTGATGCATTTGCTAGAGTGCCCAGAGCACAGAGCTCTGCTGCAGTGCCTGTTCCAGACACAAGAGCAACTTCGTCTGCACCAGCTACAACTTTAGTGCCACCAGCTCCAGCATCTACTCCACCAGCTCCATCTTCATCAACTGATGCCTTCGTCCTTGGCGTTATTTCTAAACCACCAGCTGAAGACCAAGCCTGAGAGTCAATTTAGTACTATGCATTTTCTATGAACTTTTTGGTAACTTGTTGCCAAAGGGGGAGAAAAATGTATAGATCATAGCCTTCGAGAGAGAGCTTGCTTTTTTATTCTCTCTTGTTTTGTTGGTTGAACTTTGTTTGCTTGTTTGATATACCTTCTACATGTGTGATACTTGGATGATCGTGTGTTTGATCATATGCTACATTAATGCTTGTTGGATGACATTATCCTTTTATCTCTATATGATCATTCACTTTGCTTGGTGATGAGTGCATGTGTTTAATTATTATCATTTTGAGTGCTCCACCAAGATGTATGTGACATGGGAGAGTAACTCATGATCCTAACTCTTTGTGCATTTGCAGTCCAAAGCAAATCTTAAACTATGCACAAATTTAGGGGGAGCTCTCACATTTCACATACTTCTCAAAGCGACAATTTTTTTCAATCTTATTATCATTTGTCAAAGATTTGATCTATATGTTGTCATCAATTACCAAAAAGGGGGAGATTGAAAGTGCAACTATCCCTAGGTGGTTTTGGTAATTCCTAACAACATATAGCTCATTGAGCTAATGCTATTTCTAGATAAACATTTCAGGAAAGCTCACTGAATGGCATGGCATGGATGAGAAAAGTGGACCCCTCAAAATGCTAAGGACAAAAGGATTGGCTCAAGCTCAAAGCTCAAGACTCTACATTTTATATTTTAGTGGTCCAAGATCACATTCAGTCTATAGGAAAAGCCAATACTATCAAGGAGGGATGAGGTGTTGCTTAATGGCTTTCTTGCTCAAAATGCTTAGTGATATGCTCCAAAGCCCTCAACTACTTTCTCACATCCACATATGACCTAAACCAAAAGTCAAACTCGGCCCCACCGATTCTTTCTATCCGGCGCCACCGAGTTCAGATGTCATAGCCACTGCCACAAACCTAGGCAAATCGGTCTCACCGATAGGGATCTCGGTCTCACCGAGATGAGTTTGTAATCTCTCTGTTTCCCTTTGTAACGTTTTGGTACCACCGAGATGAGCGATCGGTCCCACCGAGATTTCAATGTAAACTCTCTGTTTCCCTTTCGTAACATTTGGTCTCACCGAAATGAGCGAACCGGTCCCACCGAGTTTACCTGACCAACTCTTTGGTTAGCTTATTACCAAAATCGGTCCCACCGAGTTTGTGTAATCGGTCTCACCGAGATTACGTTATGCCCTAACCCTAACCATATCGGTCCTACCGAGTTGCATGTCGGTCCCACCAAAAATCCTAATGCTCACTAGATTTGCTGAATCGGTCCGACCGAGTTTATCAATTTGGTCCCACCGAGATTGGCAAGTTGTGTGTAATGGTTAGATTTTGTGTGGAGGCTATATATACCCCTCCACCTCCTCTTCATTCATGGAGAGAGCCATCAGAACGAACCTACACTTCCAACTTACATTTTCTGAGAGAGAACCACCTACTCATGTGTTGAGACCAAGATATTCCATTCCTACCATATGAATCTTGATCTCTAGCCTTCTCCAAGTTGCTTTCCACTCAAATCTTCTTTCCACCAAATCCAAATCCTGTGTGAGAGAGTAGAGTGTTGGGGAGACTATCATTTGAAGCACAAGAGCAAGGAGTTTATCATCAACACACCATTTGTTACTTCTTGGAGAGTGGTGTCTCCTAGATTGGCTAGGTGTCACTTGGGAGCCTCCGACAAGATTGTGGAGTTGAACCAAGGAGTTTGTAAGGGCAAGGAGATCGCCTACTTCGTGAAGATCTACCGCTAGTGAGGCAAGTCCTTCGTGGGTGACGGCCATGGTGGGATAGACAAGGTTGCTTCTTTGTGGACCCTTCTTGGGTGGAGCCCTCCGTGGACTTGTGCAGCCGTTACCCTTCGTGGGTTGAACTCTCCATCAACGTGGATGTACGATAGCACCACCTATCAGAACCACGACAAAAACATCCGTATCTCCAATTGCGTTTGAATTCTCCAAACCCTTCCCTTTACATTCTTGCAAGTTGCATGCTTTACTTTCCGCTGCTCATATACTCTTTGCATGCTTGCTTGAATAGTGTTAAGATTGCTTGACTTGTGCTAAGTTAGCTAAAATCTGCCAAAGAATAAAATTGGGAAAAGGATAAGTTTTTATTTGGTCAAGTAGTCTAATCACCCCCCCTCTATACATACTTCCGATCCTACAGTGGTCGGCCCAAGCGATGTAGTGATGGTTAGCGTGTTTCTCTCCCGTACACACATGTGTGCGAGCGCTTTGCTAACTAAAACCGAGCGAGCCCGTCACTTACTGAACCCGATCAATGCATCCCTCACCTTACTGAACCTATGCGATCAATCCCTCGCATTACTCTGAACCCGAGCGAGCGATCCGTCGCACTACTGAACCCGAGCGATCGAGCTCACTGCTTGCTGAACCCAAGCACTCGAGCTTGCTGCTTAGTGAACCCGAGCAATCGATCCCTCGCACTACATACTAAACCCAAGCGATCCCTCGCACTACTACTGAACTACATTGAGCGATCCCTTCACGCTACTTACTGCACCCGACCGATCCCTTCGCTGCTTATGAAACCCCATCGATGTGAGACTTGTGTGTGCACGTAGTTTGCTGGCACGATCGATCGATGTGTTGCATCAAGCCCCCGGGAGAGATGTGAGTTGACCTAACCGATTGGTTGCCTCTCGATGAATAGTTGCTGTTGCATGCATGATACTATCGAGACCAGCAGACAGTTGCATTGACCGAACCCCTTCGCGAGATGTGTTGACCTAGCCGGTTGGTTGGCTATGGATGAACAACCCCAGTTGCTAGCACACACACATACGCCCCACCCCAGCCGGTTGGGGTTGGTTGAACATGACCCGGTGGTAGTTGTCGCTTGGTTATGGATGATAGGGACCCCGAGGAGGCCATTCCATGGTACACTGCACCCTAGTTAGTGGGTGCTGGAGGGTGATCTCTAGATGCCAGGGATCAAGGATACCCCGTATTTTTTAGTTCGGCCAGGGGCTAAAACACTAAGCCAATTAACTCTCAAAGATGGCAAAGGAGAGCATGAACATAGGAAGATTTATACAGGTTCAGGCCACCCTTGTGGCATAAAACCCTATGTCTTGTTGGTATTTCTTATAAGCTTGAGGGTACAAGTGCTTGGGTGTACAAGAGAGGTGGTCGGGGTACTACCTATAGTGCCTGAGCACCTTTCTCTATTCTATCTCTGTCTTCTCTCTTCTATCGACTCTAGCGTATGGGAGTGGTGTTGTTGGTGCATGCAAAAGTTGTCCTCTGTTCGACCACGGCCCTCCCTAATATAGATTCGGGGGGTACCATAGTTGGTCATGTTAATAAATGCAGTGCATTGTATAGAGGAAGATATTCATCGCGCTTTGCCCACTTGCTTTTGTCGTTCAGTCAGGAGATAACCTGACACTACGCTGGATCAGGCACTCGAGTGCCTTCCCTGACATGATGTGCCGCACCACCCTCCTATCATTATTGATGTCTGTCGGTGTCAAAACCGGCGGATCTCGGGTAGGGGGTCCCGACTGTGCGTCTAGGCGGATGGTAACAGGAGACAAGGGACACAATGTTTTACCCAGGTCCGGGCCCTCTTGATGGAGGTAAAACCCTACGTCCTGCTTGATTAATATTGATGATGTGTGTTACAAGAGTGGATCTACCACGAGATCAAGGAGGCTAAACCCTAGAAGCTAGCCTATGGTATCATTGTTGTTAGTCCTACGGACTAAAGCCATCCGGTTTATATAGACACCGGAGAGGGTTAGGGTTACACAGAGTCGGTTACAATGGTAGGAGATCTACATATCCTTATCGCCAAGCTTGCCTTCCACGCCAAGGAAAGTCCCATCCGGACACGGGACGAAGTCTTCAATCTTGTATATTCATAGTCTTGGAGTCCGGCCAATGATGATAGTTCGGCTATCCGGACACCCCCTAGCCCAGGACTCCCTCAGTAGCCCCTAAACCAGGCTTCAATGACGACGAGTCCGGCGCGCATATTGTCTTCGGCATTGCAAGGAGGGTTCCTCCTCCGAATAATTTGTAGAAGATTGTGAACACCAGGATAGTGTCCGGCTATGCAAAATAAATTCCACGTACCACCGTAGAGAGGATAATATTACACAAGTTCAATCTGCTGACGTATTTGGTGGCGTGACGTCACACCACTACCAAGCCTTTACTAGAATTGTTTTTATTGTACCACCTCAGTGCGTTTAGTGAAGCGGTTTCCTTGGCACGTCTTGTCGAAGCAGAGATCGTGTTCCCCTTATTCCGGGATTCCCATAAATACGGACGTGGGTAACCCAACCACGCCCGTTGCCACGCCCCCTCCATCGAAGGCGGGTTCCAAACGGTCATGGGGACAACTCTTGGTATTCTTCCTCTTTATAATGAGACCAAGGCCCGTTCTTTTTCTTCAATCCTCAATCGAATCCGCCCCTTGCCTCGAGTTCCAACACCCCGGGCTCCAGATTCGGGTACTTTCGACTTTCGACGATGTCCGGCTCCGACCTACGAGGCCGATGGATGCCCTATTCCGTCACGGAAGAGGATGTGCTAAAGCTGAGAGATGCCAGGTACTTGACCTACGAGATTTCGCATAGGTTGCCCGCCCGAGGGCAAGTTATTCCTACTCCCGAGCCCGGCGAGAGCGTCGTGTTCGTGTCTCACCTCCGTCGGGGTTTAGGCTTCCCGATGGATCCCTTCATGAGGGGGCTCATGTTTTACTATGGGTTGGAATTCCATGACTTGGCTCCGGAGTCCATCCTCCACATCTCATCATTCATTGTCGTCTGCGAAGCCTTCCTCCGCACTACCCCTCACTTCGGCTTGTGTCTCAAAACCTTCAACGTGGAGTCGAAGATGATAGAAGGGCGTCAGACAGAGTGCGGCGGGGCGGTTATAAGCAAGAGGGCCGATGCTCCATGGCCCGAGGGCTCTTTTCAGGAGGAGCTCGGCTTGTGGCAACATGAGTGGTTCTATATCACCGCTCCCAGGGGCAGCAGGCAGAGGCCGCCGCCCGTCTTCCGCTCGGGCCCTCCACAACGGCTGACGTCATGGGTCAACAAGGGGCTTAACTGGGGGCCGTCCAAAGACGTACCCCTATTGCAGAACCAGATTCGAGGCCTCCAAGAAAGGGAGATTAATCTGGTCGTAGTGGCATAGGTTATGCTGATTCGGCGCCTTCTGCCCTGCAATCGTCGCCCCCTCCGCCTGTGGGAATTTAATCCGGAGGGGCCACGAGCTCTCCAACACTTCATGGGTTTGACACCCGCGGAGATGTACAAACTATTCTTTGGATCGCAAGGGATGCGTCTGGACTTGACCGAGGACACTGGCCTAAGCTGCAATCGCCCGGATACTCAAGTAAGTAGCCCTGTGTCCGGACATATTGTCCATTTATTTATCATGGGTTCGCCTTTTAACCAGCTATCCCTTGGACAGGAGTGGATAGCGCAAGCAAAACTGATACGGTGTCCGGCCCCCCTCCCTGAGACCACGCCGGATCCCGTGTTAGTCAAAATGTTGGAGGTTGTGCCTTCGGAGGAGAGCGAAGGGGGGCACAGGGAAACTACCACCTCTGCCAAGGAGGCCTTCAATAAGGGGGGAATCGAGAATCCCTCCTTCTAGGGGGAGAAGAGGACCGCTTCCGAAGACCCGGAGGCCAAGGCCTCAAAGCGGGGAAGGAAATCTGCGCCGGAAGGTCCTGCGCCGGGAGGAGCCCCAGCCGCATTGTGTCCCCATAGGAATCAGCCCTCCAGCGAGCCGTAAGTAAAAAAGGGGGAATTTTGTAATAGGGAACACCCCTATATTATTTCCAAAGGTAACCGAAGTTTTCACCTTGTAGTTCGGATCTCAGCCCATCTCAGCAGAGCTCATCTTCGGGGGACCTTCGTCCGGAGATGATGGAGAGCGAGACGCCTCCATCTGCCGCCCCGTCGGGTAGGGCGGACGACCCTGAGGTGTCGCCACAGAGGGTCTCCCCGAGTCCGGCGGGGCCGGAGAGTCCGGCACCCATTGGAGTACGGCCGGTGGAGCTATAGGATTTGCTCAAGAGGGCGTCTATCTCGGAAGATCACCGCACATTAATGAGTATGGTAATTGAGAGGATCTCATCCGCCGAAAGCGGGTTGTATGAGGCCGTCGGAAATTTACTGACGGGGTTTGAGGTACGCAAAAAATGACGTACCTTTTGACAGTTTTGCACATGGAGTGCGCCCTGTATAGATAGTAGCCCCTGAGACTTGGTATGCTGTCGAAAGCGATAGTGTGCCAAGGATCATAATCTCAGTTATAGAATGTCGCCTTTCCTATGCAGGTGGCGGAACGTTCGGTGGCCAGCCGAACTAATGGAGTTGCCAAACTGAAGAGGCAACTCGATGTTGCGAATGCGGACATCGCGCTGGTCAATAAGCGACTTAATGAGTCGCAAGGTAGGTGGTTGCTCCGCGGTTGCCTAGTAAGGGAGCTGACGCCCGTTCCTTACAATTTATATGCTTGATGCAGATGGTGCAGCTCCTGTGGAGGACCTTCGAGCAGAGCTTGCTCGAGCCAAGGAGCAAGCCAGGAAAAGTGATGCGTCTGCCTCAAAGGCAGCGGAAGAGCTAAAAGCCGAAAAGGCTGCTCACTGCCGAAGCAGGGAAGAGATGGCCGGAATGGCCTTGAAATTGAAAGATGCTACCGACCGCTGTGAGGTTCTTGAAGGAGAACGCCGAGTGGAGCAAGAGGACCTGAAGAAGGCCGCCGCCGAAGCCAAGGATGCCCGTGGTGCGATGCGGGCTATGAAGGAGGAACTGCGTCAGGCCAGAGACATTGCGGCTAGAAAGCCCTTTCTACTGCGTATCAAGTTTACGGATCCGAAGTATGCTCAGTTGGGCCAATTGTGTGGTGCTGAGGATCCTTATCTGGATTTGGCGGCGAGTGCGGCTGATGCAGTCGTGCACTTCCGAAGCCAGGAGGATCACGAAATGGAAGAGCTTTTCTGGTCTCAATTCCATAGTCTGGAGCGTCCGCTCCCGTTGGTTGATCGGCTGGCTGAGTGGGCTGAGCTGAATAGATTGTCCGGACTTGCCATGACGGATGTGGTCGCTCATCTGTGGCCGGAAAGGCCCAAGCCGAAGAGTTATTTTGGCTTGTTACAGCAATTCCTTGGGGCGGTGTCGCATATCAAGGCGATGAAGCGGTCGGCATTCATAGAAGGTGCACGGATGGCTCTTGCTCGTGTGAAGACATACTGGGCGGACATGGATGCCACCGCTGTTGCATCCCGGGGTTCGGACAAAAGCCGATTACCCGCCGAGCACTATTTTGAGGAAGTCCTACAGGGCGCTCGTTTAATAGAGTCGCAGTGCTCGAAAGATGTCATGTTCAAATGACATGTATGATTTGTGAGATCATGTTTATAATGCAATAGCTTTTTATACTTGTGCGTTCAAGTATTGAACTATCTCCTGTGCGACCGTATATGTATGTATAACCTGAAAGATGGCAGTCTTTGGCTTCAGCCCCCACGCACATAGTGCGGGGGTGTTTGCAAAAAGAAAAGCGCTTTTTCACACTTAATCCAATGTCTTGGTCCTTTTGAAGGAGGTGATAGCGTAGCAAACTAGGCAACCGGACTATAATGCTTTATTACTTTCACTTAGCCATAGGAGCTCGAAGGTGGGGCTACTATATAGCCCCTAGAGGCACCGCGCTCTCTGAACTCGGGGCGCGTATGTGCCTGACCGCGAAGCGATCCTTTGTCAAAGCGGAGGAATTCTAAACATTCCAATAGTCGATCGAGTGGTTGACCAGTCTCTCGCTATATCATGACAGTCAGTTTTCGGCTTTCTCTACTGAGGTGCTCGCCCGGCCGAACCGGGGCACAATCGCAGTAGTTCTCTTGGTGCCGCATTAGCCCATGGAGCGGAACGTAAGGCAGCAAAACACAAGAGCCGGGCAAACCCAACATTTGACCAAGGACATGATTCGGAGCTAATGCATATAAGGCCTAACTCGAGACGCCGAACACTCCTTGAGGTGTTCAGTCTTTATGATACCGGGCAGAACAATGCCCTAAGCCCCTAGTGTCCAGGTACAGGCGGGAACTTCTGACGCGGCCGATGCCAAAATGCCAGCCTCCTCCTCGGTTATGGTAGAAAACCGGGGGATGTGTATCAACAAGAGACAGTAAGAAAGGTTTACGCAGGGTCTTAATCTGAAAAGAATCTTGCAATGGGTCCCTGCTGCATGTCTGCGCCTGTGTCTCTCTTGTGCTGTATCCTGGACGGGTGTAGCACGTGCTTCATCTGTAAAAGAGAAGGACTTAGTTTGGAATAAATATCGTGCAAAGGATGTATTTAAAATAGAGTATAATTTGGAAGATGAATAAAGTTGAGCTTTATTGGCTCTCATCGTTTATACGCGCAGCCCCTTGTAAAGGGGTATGCGGCTGGGAAGCCCCTTGTTTATTTACACCGGACTCGCCTAACCGTGTCCGAGGTCTGAATGACCTGTTTTTAGGGGCTTTGACCTGCAAGGTCGGATTAGTGTGTGGCTGTTAAGGCGGCCTCACGTTCTCCGTGGTCGAGGAACACTCGGAGTTACTCTTTAATGAGATTATGCCGCGTGGACCAGGCATTTTAAGCGTAAGAGACGCGTAATGTGTTATTGCGTTAAAGCGGGTGAAAGCTTCGCGTCCCAGTAGTTCTTGAGGGCCACTGTTAAATGGGGCGATATGGAGAGTGAGATTTTCGCGACGGAGGTTGTCGGATGAACCAAACATAACCTCTAGTGGTACAGAGCCTGTACAATTGGCTTAAAGGCCTGGCGTCACTACTTTGAAGGAAGTGCTGCTACGGCGAATTTTGGTAGGGTCTATCCCCATTCTGCGGACGTGTCCTGGTATGGCAGGTGCTGCACTGTGTTTTTGTGTTATCACATGAAGTGAGTTCACTATTTTGACTTCTAGTGGGAAAGTCTTCTGTTTTCTGGCGTGCTGCTTGTGGGGTTCGTCGTCGTCTTCGCTTGGTGTGTCGAGCCCCTTGCGTTCGGTGTTAAGTCGGCCGGACTGTTTGAAGACCCAACAATCTCTGTGGGTATGGTTTGCAGGCTTCCCGGAGGTACTATGTATTTGACATAGACTATCAAGAATTTTGTTTAGGTTGGATAGCTCATCGCTGTTGTCCTTGAGGGGCAGTGTTTTATTATTCGGCCAAGAGCTTTTGAATCCGGCGTTAACCGCCGTGCTATTTGGGCCATTTTCCTTATTCCGGCGCTGATCTTTTTTGCGTCGTGATTTCCCATTTCCATCCCTGACTTCGGATGTACTCGGGTCGCTGGTGCTGCATCTAGCCAGCCAGCTGTCTTCCTCCGTGCAAAAGCGGGTCATGAGGCTTGTTAGTGCGGCCATTGTTCTTGGTTTTTCCTGGCTGAGGTGTCTGGCGAGCCATTCGTCTCGGACGTTGTGCTTAAAGTCTGCTAAGGCTTCGGCGTCCGGACAGTCGACTATTTGGTTCTTTTTGGTGAGGAACCTGTTCTAGAATTTGTGTGCTGACTCTCTGGGCTGTTGAGTTATGTGACTTAAATCATCTACATCCGGAGGGCGGACATAAGTCCCTTGAAAATTTGCTCGAAACGCATCCTCGAGCTCTTCCCAACTTCCAATGGTATTTTCTGGGAGGCTTTTGAGCCAATGCCGAGCCGGCCCCTTGAGCTTGAGGGGTAGGTATTTTATGGCATGGAGATCGTCTCCTCTGGCCATATGTATGTGTAGGATATAATCCTCAATCCAGACTCCGGGGTCTGTTGTTCCGTCATATGCCTCTATGTTTACGGGTTTGAATCCCGCTGGAAATTCATGATCCAGTACCTCGTCGGTGAAACATAGTGGGTGTGCGGCGCCCCTGTATTTAGGTGTGCCGTTGTCTTCAAACGCTCGGCGGGTTGTGTTGCTTCTTGGAGTCTTCTTTTTTGGCCCATACATAGACCTGACCGGGTCATCATTTTTCCGAGGATCTTTATGCTGATCGTGTGCCGGCTTGTGTGCGGAGCCCCTTGCTGCTCTTAGCCTGTCATCTGGTCGTCTATCCGGCCAGGCAGCCTCTTTCTTTTTTGACTGCGGGGGCTCTAAGGCCTCCTCGTCGACTTCGGGCAACAGCTTGCACTTTGGGTAACTCTTTGCCTAGCGACTAGCGTCATATTTATCTGCGGTATTGAGTACTTTGCTCCATCTCATTCTGAGTGCGTCCTCTGCTGTTTTGAGCTTCCGCTTTTGCTTCTTCAAACTTCTTGCAGTAGCGACGAGCCTTTTATGAAGGTTCTTATGCTCTGGTGATGTGTTTGGTGTGAGATCGTCTAGGCTCTTGTTTTCGCCGGGGATGGGTTGCTTGTCCAGTTCACCGTGTTCGGATGATTGCTTGGTGGCATGTTCGCCATCCACTGCTTCGTCCTGCTCTAGGGCCGGGTCTGTATGGGTGCCATTTTTATCGATGCGGCACTTCGGGTGGCGCTTGCGTCGCCATTTTGCTTGTTTGTTGGGGGAGTTATCCTTCGCCACGTCCCGTTGTTCCTCATTATCGCTTCCTTGTGGTGTATCCACCATGTATACGTCGTGAGTTGGGGTGGCTTTCTAGTGCCCGATAGGCACTGGTTCTTGGTTGTCTCCGGCATCGTCGTCCATGCCGTCGATGTCTTCAGAGTCGAAGTCTAGCATGTCGGTTAGATCGTCGACAGTGGCTACTAAGTGGGTGGTGGGTGGGCGTTGAATTTCTTCGTCGTCCGCATCCGAACCGTCCTGACCGCAGTCCGGCCAGGGCTCTCCTGATAACGAGAGATACTTTAGCAAACTCAAGATGTCGCTGAAAGGTGAGTATTGAAAGATGTCCGCCGCGGTGAACCCCATGACCGGCGCCCAATCGGATTCGATCGGAGGGGAGCGGGAGGTTCGGAGTCCGGCGAGGAGTCCGGCACCTGGGAGCCACGAGCTTCATGAGGGACAAGGTTAGTGTATGGCTCTATCGCCGTAGAGGTTGCAGCTCCCGAGGCGGTGTCTAGCCACCCGTCCTCGATCTGCGCAGCCGGCTCCGAATTAAAGATTGGAGCGGACTCGAGTGCGGTCTCCAGGGTACTGTCCGGCTGCAGAGCTAAATCATGCCCATTGTGACAGTGCGACGCGCTTGGCTGTGGCTCGAATCCATCAAAGATCAAGTCCCTGCGGATGCCAGACGTGAAGTTCAAACTTCCAAATCTGACCTGACGGCCAGGGGCGTAGCTTTCGATCTGCTCCAGATGGCCCAGCAAACTGGCCCGCAGTGCAAAGCCGCCGAATACGAAGATCTGTCCAGGGAGGAAGGTCTCACCCTGGACTGCGTCGTTGTTGATGATCGAAGAAGCCATCGAGCCTATCGGTGACGACATAGAGAAACTCTCAATGAAAGCACCAATGTCGGTGTCAAAACCGGCGGATCTCGGGTAGGGGGTCCCGAACTGTGCGTCTAGGCGGATGGTAACAGGAGACAAGGGACACGATGTTTTACCCAGGTTCGGGCCCTCTTGATGGAGGTAAAACCCTACGTCCTGCTTGATTAATATTGATGATGTGTGTTACAAGAGTGGATCTACCACGAGATCAAGGAGGCTAAACCCTAGAAGCTAGACTATGGTATGATTGTTGTTCGTCCTACGGACTAAAGCCATCCGGTTTATATAGACACCGGAGAGGGCTAGGGTTACATAGAGTTGGTTACAATGGTAGGAGATTTACATATCCGTATCACCAAGCTTGCCTTCCACGCCAAGGAAAGTCCCATCCGGACATGGGAAGAAGTCTTCAATCTTGTATCTTCATAGTCTTGGAGTCCGGCCAATGATGATAGTTCGGCTATCCGGACACCCCTAGCCCAAGACTCCCTCAATGTCCATCGTCCCATCTTGTCTTGCGCCTCCCAGTTTGTCGTGATGATGGCCCTAAATATAGCCCCACACCAGGCTAAGCTTGTAGCATGGTCAGGCGCCTGGTCAGTGGAGTGTGCTGCAAGGCCAGCTCCTCTGGCCGATGCATGTCCTGCCAGGTCAGGGAGGCAGCCCCCGTGTGCATCATGGATGATGCCGCGGCCCTCCTCGGGGATCTTCTGGGACAATCTTTTTGTTGTCAACTTTAAATTTTGCATCTTTGGGTTCATCTTTTTACCGTGACATCATGACTTTCTTTTTAACAAACTATGGATTGAATTTACAGACGAGCGGGTGCATATGCTCAATATATTGAGCATACCCTATATTTTAATACTCTGTTAGTAGACCCTCGGTCCGCCCACAACGATCTTTGATTATGGTCAAAGGAGAGGGCATGCGCGTGAGTCTCGATGGTTGTGGGCCTAGTAAAAAGTAAAATAGTTGCACCCGCCTCAGGAACCAGCAACGCCCGCACAACGAGTGGAAAGGGGATCGGTTTTTGTCTTGATGGGATATGGAAGTTGATACGTCTCCAACGTATCTATAATTTTTTTATTGTTCCATGCTATTATAGTATCAATCTTGGATGTTTTATATGCAATTTTCTATCATTTTCTAGAACTAACCAATTAACCTAGTGCCCAATGTCAGTTGTTGTTTTCTGCTTGTTTTTGGCTTTTCAAAAAATCAATGTCAAATGGAGTCCAAGCGGAGAGAAATCTTTGGATTATTTTTTTGGACCAAAAGGGATCCACGAAGATTCGAGAGAAGACCAGAAGAGCCATGAGGGAGCGACAAGCTCGCTAGGTGCGCTCCTTAGGCTTGTGGGCCCCTCGTGGCAGCTCTTTACCTAATCCCTCTATAAATTCTCAAATATTCCCAATATACCAAAGAGCCACCTGAAACACTTTTTCTGCCGCCCCAAGCTTATGTTCTTCCACGATCCCATCTGGAGGCCTTTTCCGGTACTGTATTAGAGGGGGAATCGATCACGGAGGGCTTCTACATCATCCTTGCTGCCCTAGCAATGGTGCATAAGTAGTTTATCACAGACCTACGGGTCCATAGCTAGTAGCTAGATGGCATCTTCTCTCTCTTTGATCTTCAATACCATGTTCTCCTCAATCTTCTTGGAGTTCTGTCCGATGTAATCTTCTTTTGCGGTGTGTTTGTTGGGATCTGATGAATTGTGGGTTTATGATCTGAATATTCATGAGAAATATTGAGTCTTCTCTAAACTTATTTGTGCATGATTGTTATAGCTTTGTATTTCTCTCTGATCTATCTGTTTGGTTTGGCCAACTAGATTGATTTATCTTCAATGGGAGAGGTGCTTTGTGTTGGGTTCAATCTTGTCGTGCTCTATCCGAGTGACAGAAAGGGACAAGACACATATTTGTATTGTTGCCATTAAGGATAAAACGATGGGGTTTATTCTTATTAGTTGAGTTTACTTTGTCTACATCATGTCATCTTGCTTAAGGTGTTACTCTGGTTTTATTAACTTAATACCACTAGATGCATGTTGGATAGCGTCGATGGGTGGAGTAATAGTAGTAGATGTAGGTGGTAGTCAGTCTACTTGTCTTGGGCGTGCTGCCTATATACATGACCATTGCCTTAAATATCGTCATAACTATGCACTTATCTATCAATTGCCCAACAGTAATTTGGTCACCCACTATATGCTATATGTTCAAGAGAGAAGCCTGTAGTGAAAACTATGGCCCCCAGGTCTACTTTTATCATATATAAAACACAAAATACTTTGCTGCAATTTTTTTATTTCTTTTCTATTTTATCTTTGCAATTTATCTTTCTACCACTACAAGATTTAAACCTTGCAAGTAACTGCCAAGGGGATTGACAACCCTCTTGTTTGTGTTGGGTGCAAGTATTTGCTTTTGTGTGTGTAGGTGTTGTTTGATACGACCATTTTGCATCATGTTTTCCTACTGTTATTTATAATGTTTTATTCAATATAACACTTTGTGGAACAATTCTAATGCCTTTTCTCTCATAATATGCA
Source organism: Triticum dicoccoides (assembly GCF_002162155.2). Classification (NCBI taxonomy): domain Eukaryota; kingdom Viridiplantae; phylum Streptophyta; class Magnoliopsida; order Poales; family Poaceae; genus Triticum; species Triticum dicoccoides. The sequence continues at coordinate 381,808,056 of NC_041389.1, read as the reverse complement.
AGGTTTACATAAAGAGGGAGATTACCGACAGCTGGAATTCTGGACCTGAAAAAGCTATGTCAGAGATACCTATTTTGCACATCTCCAAATGAGCTGAAATTTTACGGGGATTTATTTTGGAATATATAAAAAATATTGGAGAAAATAAATACCAGAGGGGCCCACCCAGGTGCCCACTAGGCACTAGGGCGCGCCTACCCCCTCCCCCTTGGCACGCCCTGGTGGGTAGTGGCCCCCTGGCCATCCTCCGGTGCCCATCTTCTGGTATATAAGGTCATTTTACCTAGAAAAAAATAAAGAGAGGACTTTCGGGATGGAGCGCCACTGTCTCGAGGCGGAACTTGGGCAGGAGCACTTTTGCTCTCCGGTGGAGCGTTTTTGTCGGGGCTACTTCTCTCCGGGAGGGGGAAATCAAATCTATCGTCCTCACCAATGACCCTCTCATCATGGGAGGTCCATTCTTCATCAACATCTTCAACAAAACCATCTCATCTCAAAATCCTAGTTCATCTCTTGTGTTCAATCTTTGTATCAAAATCTCAGATTGGTACCTGTGGGTGACTAGTAGTGTTGATTACATGTTGTAGTTGATGCTAGCCGGTTTATTCGGTAGAACATTATATGTTCAGATCTAATATGCTATTCAATACCCCTATGATCTTGAGCATCAATATTTTTGTGAGTAGTTACTTTTGTTCTTGAGTACATGGGAGAAATCTTGTCATAAGTAATCATGTGAATTTGATATTCATTCAATTTTTTGATGGTATGTATGATGTGATTCCCTTAGTGGTGTTATGTAAATGTTGACTACATGAAACTTCACCATTTTTGGGCATAAGGGAATGCATTGTGGAGTAGTTATTAGATGATGGGTTGTTAGAGTGACTGAAGCTTAAACCCTAGTTTATGCGCTATTCCGTAAGGGGCTGATTTGGATCCATATGTTTAATGACATGGTTAGATTTTATCTTGATTCTTCTTTCGTAGTTGCGGATGCTTGTGAGACGGGTTAATCATAAGTGGGAGGCTTGTTCAAGTAAGAACAACACCAAGAACCAGTTCACTCACATATCAAATTATAAGAGTAGTGAATGTGGATCAAACCAACGTGATGAAAGTGACTAGCTGAAATTCCTGTGTGTCCTCAAGAATGCTTTGCATATTATAAGAGACCATTCCGTCCTGTCCTTTGCTATAAAAAGGATTGGGCTACCTTGCTACACCTATTGTTACTATTGCTAGTTATTACTTGTTATAAATTATCTTGCTATGAAACTACCTCTTACCGACAATTTCAGTGCTTGCAGAAATTACCTTGCTGAAAACCACTTGTCATTTCCTTATGCTCCTCATTGGGGTCGACACTCTTACTTATCGAAAGGACTACGATTGATCCCCTATACTTGTGGGTCATCAAGACTCTTTTCTGGCGCCGTTGTCGAGGAGAAGCGCTTTTGGTAAGTGGAAGTTGGTAAGGAAAAATTTATATTATGTGCTAAAATTTACTGTTACTTGTTACTATGGAGAACAATCCTTTGATGGGTTTGTTTGGGGTATCTTCACCTCGACCGGAAGCACAGAGAGTTTCTCCTCAACCTACTACACCTACTGAAAATATTTGTTATGAGATTCCTTCGGGTATGATAGAGAAACTGTTAGCTAATCCTTTTGCAGGAGATGGAACACTACATCCTGATATGCACCTAATCTATGTGAATGAGGTTTGTGGATTATTTAATCTTGCAGGTTTGCCCAGAGATGAGGTTATGAAGAAGGTTCTTGCTTTATCTTGGGGGGGGGGGAAGCATTGACATGGTATAGGCTATGTGATGATATTGGAGCTTGGGACTGGAATCGATTGAAATTGGAATTTCATCAAAGGTTTTATCCTATTCATCTAGTTCATCGTGATCGGAATTATATATATAATTTTTTGCCTCGTGAAGGAGAAAACATCGCTCAAGATTGGGGGTGGCTTTATTCAATGTTGTATTCGTGCCCCAATCATGAGCTCTCAAGAGAAATTCTTATACATAATTTTTATGCTCGGCTTTCTCATGATGATTGAACCATGCTCGATTCTTCTTCGACTGGCTCTTTTATGAAGAAAATTATTGAATTTAGGTGGGACCTTCTTCGAAGAATGAAACACAACTCCAAAGATTGGGAACTCAATAAAGGTAATGAGTCAGGTATAACACTTAAGTTCGAGCTTGTGTTAAATCTTTTATGGATACTGATGTTTTTCACAAGTTTAGCACTAAATATGGACTTGATTCTGAGATAGTAGCCTCTTTTGTGAATCATGTTGATCTCCCTAAGGAGAAATGGTTTAAATATCATACACCTGTTAAAGAAAAGATTGAGGAGCCAGTTATAGTTAAAGATGAAACTATCATTTATAACGTTGACCTAGTTGTGCCTACTGCTTATATTGAAAAATCACCTTTCCCTATTAGGATAAAGGAACATGCTAAAGTTTCAACCATGGTTAACAAAAGTAATATTAGAACGCCTAGACCTTCTGCACAAATTAAAGTAGAACCTTGTATTACTATGGTTAAAGATCTCTTGGTCGATGATATTGATGGGCATGTTATATATTTCTGTGATGAAGCTGCTAGAATTGCCAAACCTGATACTAAAGATAAGAATAAGCCTGTTGTCTCAGTTAAAATAGGATATCATTGCTATCATGGTGTATGCGATTTGTGTTGCTAGTGTGAGTGCTATCCCTTTTACTTTATATCAAGAAATTATGAATGATATTGCACCTGCTGAAATAGAAGATATTGACATTACTATTAAACTTGCAAACTAAGACATCATTACACCACTTGGGGTTGTTAGAAATGTTGAAGTCTTGTGTGGGAAAATAAAATATCCTATTGATTTTCTAGTTCTTGGTTCTCCACAAGATGATTTTTGTCCCATAATATTTGGTAGACCTTTCTTGAACACTGTTAACGCTAAGATAGATTGCAATAAAGAAACTGTCAGTGTTAATTTTGGTGATGTGTCTCATGAGTTCAATTTCTCTAAGTTTGGTAGACAACCTCATAATAAAGAATTTCCTAGTAAGGATGAAATAATTAGTCTTGATTCTATTGTCGTACCTCCTACTAATCCGCTAGAACAATATTTGCTAGACCATGAAAATGATATGCACTTGCATGAAAGAAATGAAATAGATAAAATATTCTTTGAGCAACAACCTATTCTTAAACACAATTTGCCTGTTAAAATTCTAGGAGGCCCTCCTCCACCTAAAGGTGATGCTGTGTTTGAATTAAAACAATTGCCTGACACTTTGAAATATGATTATCTTGATAAGAAGAAGATATATCCTGTTATTATTGATACGTCTCCAATGTATCTTTAACTTTTGATTGTGCCATGCTGTTATATTATCATTCTTGGATGTTTTACAATCATTTTGTATCAACTTTATATCATTTTTTGGGACTAACCTATTGACATAGTGCTAGTGCCAGTTGTTGTTTTTTGCTTGTTTTTTACTTCGCAGAATATCCCTCTCAAACAGAGCCCAAAAGCAGCAAAACTTTTTGGAGATTTTTTTGGACCAAAAGATAACTTGGGAGCCAAGGAAGCACCAGAGAGGAGGCCCGTGGGGCCCAGAAGACACCAGGGCATGCCAGGAAGCCTAGGTGCGCCCTGACGGGTTATGGGGCCCACGAGGGTCTCCTCCACCGCCTCTCAGCCCTATAAATACCCAAATATTCCAAAAACCCTAGGGGAGTCGACAAAACACAATTCCGGCCGCCACAAGTTCCAGAACCACGAGATCCAATCTAGATCCCTATTCCGACACTGTACCGAAGGGGAACAAGATCATGGAGGGGTTCGTTATCCTCATTGGTGCTCCTCCGATGATGCGTGAGTAGTTCATCATAGGCCTACGGGTCCGTAGACAGTAACTAGATGGCTTCTTCACTCTTTCTGATTCTCAATACGATGTTCTCCTCGTTGTTCTTGGAGATTTATTTGATGTAATGACTTTTTGTGGTGTGTTTGTTGGGATCCGATGAAGTTCGAGTTTATGATCAGATTTATATCCATGAATAATATTTGAGTTTTCTTTGATCTATTTTATGCATGGTTATTTATAGCCTCGTATTTCTTCTCTGAATCTTTGGTTTAGTTAGATCGACTAGATGGATTTTTCTCGCAATGGAAAGAGGTGCTTTGTGATGGGTTCAATCTTGTGGTGTCCTCACCCAGTGATAGAAGGGGTAGTGAGGCACGTATGTATCATTGCTATTAAGGATAAAATGATGGGGTCTATTCCTACATGAATAGATCTTGTCTACATCATGTCATCGTTCTTATTGCATTACTCTGTTTCTCCATGAACTTAATACACTAGATGCATGCTGGATATTAGTCATTGTGTGGAGTAATAGTAGTAGATGCAGGCAGGAGTTGGTCTACTAATCTTGGACGTGATTCCTATATACATGATCATTGCCTTGGATATCGTCATAATTAGTTGATCTTCTATCAATTGCCCAACAGTAATTTGTTTACCCACCTTATGCCATTTTATCGAGAGAAGCCACTAGTGAAATCTATGGCCCCCGGGTCTATCTTTTATCATATTGTTTTCAGATCTATATTTACAAAAACCCAAAAATATCTTGCTGCACTTTTTCTTTACTTGTTTTATTTTGTGTTCTTGCTAGATCTATTTGTGCAATCATATACAATTTAATCTATCTTTTTACCGTGGAGGGATTGACAACCCTCTTACGCGTCAGGTTGCAAGTATTTGTTCCTTCTGTGCAGGTACAGTTTACATAGTGTTGCTTGGTTCTCCTACTGGATTGATAACCTTGGTTTCATAACTGAGGGAAATACCTACCATAGCTGTACTGCATCATTCCTTCCTCTTTGGGTAAATACCGACGCAGTTTCAAGGTGCATCAAAAGGAATTTTTGGCGTCGTTGCCGGGGAGACATCATCAACATCTATCATGTTCATAGTCACAAATCTTATCTCCTTGCAATTTACATTATTTTCCATTTGCCTCTCATTTTCATCTCCCCCACTTCTAAAAAGTTTTCATAAAAATACAAAAATATTTGCCTTTTTCCATCTTCTTGTTTGCTTGTTTGCTATCTTTGCTCGTGTGATCATGTATCTTCTATGTGCTTGCATCTTCGCTTGCTAAAAATCTATTGATATGGATCCTCATCCACATGCTAATCTTTTTAAGAGATCTAATTATGTTGAACCAGTTGCCAGTGATTTGAGTGCAAGAGAAGACCATCTTTGCTTGTCCTTTCGGAACTTATGCTTATAGACGTATGCCTTTGGGTTTATGCAATGCACCTGCCACCTTTCGAAGATGTATGACTGCTATATTCTCTGACTTCTGTGAAAAGATTGTTGAAGTTTTCATGGATGATTTTTCCGTTTACGGAACTTCTTTTGATGATTGCTTAAGCAACCTTGATCGAGTTTTGGAGAGATGTGAACAAACTAATCTTGTCTTGAATTGGGAGAAGTGCCACTTTATGGTGAATGAAGGTATTGTCTTAGGGAACAAACTTTTTGAACAAGGTATTGAGGTGGATAAAGCTAAAGTTGATGCAATTGAGAAAATGCCATGTCCTAAAGATATTAAAGGTATAAGAAGTTTCCTTGGTCATGTTGGTTTCTATAGGAGATTTATTAAAGACATCTCTAAAATTTCTAGGCCTCTTACTAATCTCTTGCAAAAAGATGTTCCATTTGTTTTTGGTGATGATTGTGTAGAAGCCTTTGAAACACTTAAGAAAGCCTTAACTTCTGCACCTATCGTTCAACCACCTAATTGGAACTTACTTTTGAAATTATGTGTGATGCTAGTGATTAAGTTGTTCGTGTTGTTCTAGTACAAAGAGTCGATAAGAAATTAAATTTTATCCATTATGCTAGTAAGACTCTATATAGTGCTCAAAGAAATTATGCTACTACTGAGAAAGAATTTTTAGCAGTTGTGTATACTGGTGATAAATTCAGATCCTACATTGTTAGCTCTAAACTAATTGTTCACACCGATCATGCTGCCATTAAATATCTTATGGAAAAGAAAGATGCTAATCCTAGACTTATTAGGTGGGTTCTTTTGCTACAAGAATTTGATTTGCCTATTACTGATAGGAAGGGTGCTGAGAATCCCGTAGCTAATAACTTGTTTAGGTTGGAAAATATCCTTGATGACCCACTACCTATTGATGATAGCTTCCATGATGAACAACTAGCTGTCATAAATGCTTCTCATAATACTCCTTGGTATACAGACTATGCTAATTATATTGTTGCTAAATTCATACCACCTAGTTTCACATACCAACAAAAGAAAAAAATTAATTCTTCTTTGACTTAAACATTACTTTTGGGATGACCCACATCTTTATAAAGAAGGAGTAGATGGTATTATTAGACGTTGTATACCTGAGCATGAACTAGAACAAATCCTACGGAAATGTCACTCTGAAGCCTACAAAGGACACCATGCAGGAGATAGAACTGCACATAAGGTACTACAATCCGGTTTTTATTGGCCTACTCTTTTCAGGGATGTTCGTAAGTTTGTTTTATCTTGTGATGAATGTCAAGGAATTCGTAATATTGGTAGACGTTAGGAAATGCCTATGAATTATTCACTTGTTATTGAACCATTTGATGTTTGGGGCTTTGACTATATGGGACCTTTTCCATCCTCTAATAGGTATACACATATTTTGGTTGATGATTATGTCAGTAAGTGGGTAGAAGCTATTCCAACCAGCAGTGCTGATCATAACACCTCCATGAAAATGTTGAAAGAAGTCATTTTCCTGAGGTTTGGGGTCCCTAGATATTTAATGACTGATGGTGGTTCACATTTTATTCATGGTGCTTTTCGTAAATTGCTTGCTAAATATCATGTCAACCATAAAATTGCATACCCTTATCATCCTCAATCTAGTGTTAACTTGAATTGAGCAATAGAGAAATAAATTTAATTTTGCAAAAGACTGTCAATAGGTCTCGAAAGAATTGGTCTAAGAAACTTGATCATGCACTTTGGGCCTATAGAACAGCTTACAAAATTCCGATGAGTATGTCTCCATATAAAATAGTTTATGGAAAAGCTTGTCATTTGCCTCTTGAGTTAGAACATAAGGCATATTGGCCAATTAAAGAACTCAATTATGATTTCAAACTTGCCGGTGAAAATAGGTTATTTGATATTAGCTCATTATATGAATGGAGAACCCAAGCCTATGAAAATGCCAAACTGTTCAAAGAAAAAGTTAAAAGATGGCATGATAAAAGAATCCAAAAATGGGAATTCAAAGTGGGTGAGTATGTTCTATTGTACAATGCTTGTTTTAGATTTTTTGCAGGAAAACTTCTCTCAAAGTGGGAAGGACCATATATCGTTGAAGAAGTTTACCGCTCTGGAGCTATTAAGATCAATAATGCTGAAGGCACTGATGCGAAAGTGCTCAATGGACAAAGAATTAAGCACTATATTTTAGGTACACTTATTAGTGTTGAAACTAACATTATTCAAACTTTGACACCGGAGAAATACATAAAAGAGACATACCATAACACTCTAGAACCCTGAAAAGGAAGAGGTGCGTGATACGGTAAGTAAACCGACCCCGAAAATTCCGCAAAAATATTTTTTGTTAGTTTTGGAATATTTGGAAAAATAAAAAGATAAGAAACACCCTAGAAGGCAACCCAGGTGCCCACTAGGCACCAGGGTGTGCCTGCCCCTCCTGGCGTGCCCTGGTGGGTAGTGGTCCCCTTGGGAACTAAGGGAGTCCTGGACTAAGGGGTCCTCGGGC